>NW_024412404.1:18039117-18101280 GCF_014898765.1 Herpailurus yagouaroundi | reverse complement strand
AGGAGGAGGAGGAGGAGGAGGAGGAGGAGGAGGAGGAGGAGGAGGAGGAAGGGGTCCCAGCTGCTTCTTGGGCACAGAAGGGGCTCAGTGCAGGGCTTTGGGGAAGGATCTTACTTTCTCCTTCTCAAATTCATTCACTTAGCCAACATTTATTGTGCCTGTTGGTACATCAAGCACTGTTCTAGGCAGCGGGAATACGCTAGAGAACAGAGCAGACACAGGCTCTGCTCTCTTGGGCTACATTCTAGAGGTAGAGCAGACCACAGACAGGATAATGAAGTAGACAGGGTCAGGCAGATAGTGTGGGGGCAATAGGACAAATAAAGGAGGGAAACTGGAAAGGAATGATGAGGAGGGCACACTTTCATACGGGGCAGTGAGACAAGCTCTTCCAGAAGCCGAGTTTTGGGCAGGTGTCTGTTCAGAGCACAGCCAGAGGGAGGAACAGCACTTGCAGAAGTGTGGAGGGGTGGCGGGGGGGCAGGGGGCTGCAGTGGAGAAAGGCCAGCAGCGTAGCCACGAGCGGGGATAACGGGGAGTGGTGGGGAGTCCCTCCGATGGAGGTCTCTTAACATCGGTCACCCCCAAAAAGATTGTGATGCCCAGAATCCCCTGGATGCATGGGACTCATCTCAGTGGTCTTGTGTGTTCCTCTCATGGTGCCTGGCACCGATCCATCCCCAGAAAATACTTGCCCCTCAACACATTGCTTTGTTCAGTTCTACACAGAATTTCTTCTGTGTTATGAGATATCTGTGCTGGCTGCTAGGGATGACAGGATGCAATGAGCCAGCCTTCCCCTCGAGGGGCTCCCAGCCGGCGAGGCAGGCAGCTGGACGGATGTGTGAATATTAAGTGCCCTGAGAGGGATGTGCCAGGGCTCTTTGTGCCAGGCCCCTGTGCCAGGGATGTGCCAGGGCTGGTGAGGGGACCCCGTGTAGGGGACAGCTCTTTGGAAAAGCTGATTCCTGAGCAGAATCCTCAGGAAGGAGAGGAATTAGCCTAGAGTGAGAGGGAGGAGTTGGAAAGAGACATTGCAGGCAGAGAGGTGAGCTACAAGGATTAGGGAAGTGATGCCTGGAGAGTGTATGCAAGCGGACTCCCGGCAGTTAGGGGCTCGAGGAGTGCCGTCTGCTCTTGCCTTCATGCTCTGTTTGTGCTGGGCCAGGAAGGAAGCAAGACGGGTCCCAAATACTTCACCCTCACGTTGATGCTGTCATGGGGGCGAGCCCTGTGGCCGCATGCCCCCCTCCCCAATCCCTATGGCTGAGAGTACCTGAGTCACCTGTTCCCCCGTGCCTCGTGGTCATCCTCCTAGTTCCCCCCTTAAAGTGGCGGGAGCCAAATTTCCTGGCTTATCAGTCAAGCCTCACCTTCTGGCTGGTGCTGCTGTTTGAGGGGCAGGCCAGGAGGGCCTCCCTGGGGAGAAACAGAGAAGGAAGAGGTCCTTTGAACATGTTGCCCAGAATCCAGTCACTGCACCCTCCCTTTCAGAGGGAACAGACAGACTGGTGGTCTGCAAATGTGTTTGGATTGGCCTGCATGCTTTAAAGTTTTGTCTTGTGTGTGTGTGTTTTTGTTTTTGATTTTGTTTTTGATTTTTGTCTGTTTTGCATTTACTGCCTACATTTACAAAGTGGGAGGTTTGGGTTTAAAAAAATGGGTTTTGGGGGGCACCTGGGTGGCGCAGTCGGTTAAGCGTCCGACTTCAGCCAGGTCACGATCTCGCGGTCCGTGAGTTCGAGCCCCGCGTCGGGCTCTGGGCTGATGGCTTGGAGCCTGGAGCCTGTTTCCGATTCTGTGTCTTCCTCTCTCTCTGCCCCTCCCTGTTCATGCTCTGTCTCTCTCTGTCCCAAAAATAAATAAACGTTGAAAAAAAATTAAAAAAAATGGGTTTTGGGGTACCTGGGTGGCTCAGTCGGTTGGGTGTCCAACTCTTGGTTTCGGCTCAGGTCATGGTCTCCTGGTTTGTGGGATTGAGCCCCGTATTGGGTTCTGCGCTGACAGTGAAGAGTCTGCTTGGGATTCTCTCTCTTCCCTCTCTCTCTGTCCTTCCCCCCACTCGTGCCATCTCTGTCTCTCTCAGAATAAATCAATAAACTGAAAAAAAAAATGGGTTTCTAGTTTTTCTTGAAAAAAAGCTTGTGGGCCTGAGTACCATCATGGTCATGACTGGCTGGGCAGAGTTGTGGCCCTTGCTGTGCACAGGCCCTTACTTACCATAGCAGCCTCGTTCCCACGGGCATGTAAGCTTAGACCCCTTCTTTTGCATGTAGGAAACAAACACAGTTTTGTGTTTCTGGAAGTTCTTGGGGATGGCTTTTGAGTCCTTAAGCTCTTCTGGGTCATTCTCATTTCTCAACTGCAAGCCAGTAGGTGGGAGCCCCCTCTCTGTTTTCATTTGCTCCAGGACAGCTCGGTGTCACTGTATGTCAGAAATAATGGGGGATATTGTTGGAAGACACAGGTCACATCACCCGGCATCTGTAAAAATGGTGTGTCCAGGTGCGGGTGAAGAGGTAGAAGGTCTGAAGTTCTTTGGAAATCTCAAAGGCTGAACATGGAGAGCTCGTGGGTGCAGAGGACAGGGACATGGCCAGGGACTCCTTTTCTGTGCCCTCACTCCCCAATTTCCCTGTCACCCAGGCTACTCACTGAGCCAGCTCCTTAGTGAGTCTTTATAAAGAAAGAAGACATGACTGATGTGGTCAGGGTCTAATTAGATGGTGACCCCTTCCCCACACCCCATAACACCGTGTCCCCTTCAGCCCCTGGGATTCACACATGGTCATTTCCGGAAAGCGGGAAGCCTTGGGGCAGGCTGGGAGGAGGCACTGGGAATTTGCCTCTCGAGGCTTTGCCGAAGTAGGGAGTCACGTTCTGTTCTCTCACTTCTGGTCTGTGCTCCGAGGAGACTGAGCTTACACCACCTGGGCGAGCTGCTTTGATGGGGCCACACGTCGATTAGGATCGGATGACCACCTGGGGAATGTGCCAGCGGGGGCAGCCAGGACACAGAGTGGTTTGCTTCCCTTTGCCAGTACTTTCCAAGGCCTGGTGCTTGCCTGCAGCTACTGGAGAGGCCTGGCCTACCTCTGAGGGCAGGTCAGCGCACCCTTGGGCTCACAAGTCTGCGAGGCGGCATCGCCGGGGGCGGCATCAAGGCCCGATGCGCCAGGCGGGGGGAAGCCACATGCCGCCAGCCACTGATGGTAGTGGGGAGGCTCCAGGCCCAGGTGCCGGGCGGGTAGATTGAGTTTTCAGCCTGCGGAACTTCTAAAGATAGGCCTGGGTGGTGCTCTGGTGGCAGCGGGAGTGATGGGCCATCTGTGTGAATCACAGGCCCGCCCGCTGCAGTGAGAAGGGCCCAGATGCAGGAGGGGGAGGGCCAGTGCAGTGAGGGCGACTCAGTCCCAGCCACCCTCAAGGAGGGGCTTTTGCTGCCTGGCTCCTGGAGGGCTGCAGCTGCCTGTCCTGTTTGTGGTTTCCCGTGGGGTGTGGGAGCAGGTAAAGCATGAGTGGAGTGTAGACGAATCGTCAGTGTGATCTGTGCTTCTCTGGCCTTGCAAGCCTCACGTCGTGAAGCACATGGGTTGCTTCGTTTCTTTCTTTCTTTCCTTTTTGTTTAATGTTTATTTACTTTTGAGAGGGAGACAGAGACATGAGCAGGGGAGGGCCACAGAGAGAGGGAGACACAGAATCCGAAGCAGGCTCCAGGCTCTGAGCTGTCCGCACAGAGCCCGATGCGGGGCTCGAACTCACAGACCGTGAGATCTTGACCTGAGCTGAAGTCGGCTGCCTAACTGTCTGAGCCACCCAGGTGCCCCTTGGTTTACTTCTTACATCACCACTGGGAGTCCCTCCATGTTCACCACTAACCGCCCCCCCCCCCGCCCTGGCCCCTGTTTTCTTTGAATTATTTGGCTGGCTCTTTGGGGTACTTGTGACACTTTCTCACATTCCTGCAGCACTCTACAGTTTGCAAAGCAGGTGACCCATATTTCTTGAGCTCCTTCCAGGTGCTAGACCAGCGCTGGGGAAGCAGCAGTGAAGGGGCAGGAGTGGTGCCCGCTCTCAGGGACGCAGGAGACGCTGATGCTCTCCTCTAGGAAGATAATAGTGTGAAGTGCTCCCATAGGCTTCTTTGTGAGAAGGAGAAAGGCCTCTCTGAGGAGGAGACATTTAACCCAAGAGGAAGGGAGCTGGGCAGAGATTTGGGGGAAGATCATTCCAGGAAGTGGAACAGCTACTGCGTAGCCCCTGAGGCAGGAATAAGCTGGTCTGAAATAGCAACAGAGCCACTCTGAACAGAGTGTAGGGTGCGGTGGGGGGCGGGGTGGGGGCAGGTAAAGTGCTATGACAGGAGGTTGGCAGGGCCGTATCTTGGGGAGCGTGGTAGGCAACGGCGTAGAGTCTGGATTTCCTTCTCAGTGTGACGGAGCGTTATTGGAGGGCTTTAGGCAGCCGTGCGTATGATGCGATGAATATTTTTAAAAGCCTGCTCTTGCAGCAGCGAGGCCAGGAAGCGGAAGGCAGGAACAGAAGCAGTAGGGCCTGTTAGGAGGCCACTGCATTTTTCCTGGTGAGAGCTAAGGGTGCAAGTGTGGCTCGGGCTCCAAAGCGTAGATCAGTTATGCTGCTTCTAAGCTTAGAGCATCCGCGTTAGAGACAGAGGGAGACAACGGAGGTTCAGAAGGTGCTGATGGCTTGTCCCATGGCCGGCAAGCAGCAGGGCTGACAGCTGCAGCCAGAGCCCCGGTTTCAGGACTTAGGCACTCCCCCCACCTCAGCTGTGGTGTCTGAGGAGGCTGCCTGCCTCTCTTGCATGGTGTGATGCTGGCATGTGAGGTGAGGGTGGTCCCTGTGGGTCCTTGTATCCGCCTGCTCCGGCTGCTGTAACAAATACCCTGGACTGGGGCGGGGGCGGGGGCGGGGGGCGGGGCTGAACATTTTCTCACGAGTCTGGAGGCTAGAGTGTGAGATCAAGGTGTTTGGCAGGGTTGGTTCCTTCTTTTTTTTTTTTTTTCTTAAGTTTATTTATTTATTTTGAGAGAGACTGAGAGTGGGGGAGGGGAAGAGACAGAGAGGGGGTCAGAGAGAGAATCCCAAGCGGGCTCCGTGCTGCCAGCACAGAGCCTGACGCAGGGCTTGAACTCCCCAAACCGTGAGATCATGGCGTGAGCCGAAATCAAAAGTCAGACGCTTAACTGACCGAGCCACCCAGGTGCCCCTAGGGTTGGTTCCTGCTGAGGCCCCACTCCCTGGCTTGTAGCTGGCCGCCTTCTCCCTGTGTCCTCACAGGGTGTTCCCTCTGTACCTGGCTATATCCTAATCTCTATATCTCTGAGGGTGCTGGTCATATAGGTGTCTAATGACCTCATTTTAACTTAATCACCTCTCGAAGGCCCTATCGCCACTCACAGTCACCTTCTGAGGTGCTGGGGGTTAGGACCTCATATACGAATTTTACGGGGGACACAGCCCTACCAGCCTGTTTCCTCACAGGCCAGCACGGTGGGTGGCATGCAGTTACTGCATGGTGCTGACCTCCTTTGAACACTTGGGACCCACACTTGGCTTGTCTCCAGGACGATGGGCAGTGGTAACAGATATTTGCAGGTGGCCATGTGCAAGAGTTCAGCCCCAGTGCCACGAGCGCGTGGGGGCCTCGGAGGTCCACTGAGAGAGCAAGTGCACGTTGTGCGAGGCGGTGGGTGGAAGAAGGAGTGCCAATAGCATCTGTCCTAGCCACTGACTTTATGGTGCCACCTGAAAGCACACAGACGATGGGCTGTTGGCCAGATCAGGTGGTTAAGTAACAGAGTAATTGAAAAGAGTGACCAGTATTTATTGAGCACTTACTAAGTGCCAGGCATTCTCCATAGCATCCTGCTTGCTGGGATGCAGGCTTTTGGCATCACAGAAATTCTGTGAACTAGGAGATGAGGAAGCTACGTCTTAGATCAGTAACTTGTCTGTGCACTGGTGGAGCTGGGATTTGCAGACGTGCTCCTTCTGATTCCAAAGTCTGGTTATCCACCATAAAATGCTTCCTTTAAGAATGTGTCCCAGAAGAGAAAGGCTGTTTCAAGTTCTGAATGAGACTTGATTTCTTTGGTGTTGCAGGAAGGGCAGTTGACCCTAGATCCATGTGAAGGTTTGGATGCCAGCCGTCCCTGCCTCAGTCAAAAATCCATGCATAGCTTCTGACTTACCCCAAACTTAATACTAATAGCTTACTATTGACCAGAAGGCTTACTGGTAACATGAACAGTTGATTAACACAGTTGATTGTGTATGTTATATGTATTATTTGCTGTATTCTTACCATAAAGTAAGCTAGAGAAAAGGAAATGTTATTAAGAAAATCATAAGGAAGAGAAAATACATTTACAGTATTGTACTATAAAAAATCTATGTATAAGTTCAAAGCCATGCTGTTCAAGACTCAACTATATACAGCTTTCATCTGTGTCCCGTGTTAAACTTGTATGTGAGGAGTCTTTTACTGTCTATGTCAGTGGTTATAAAGGTGGGGTCCCTAGATCAGCAGTATCTCCTAGGAATCTGTGAGACACACAGGTCCTACCTTGGATCTCCTCAATTGGAAACTGGGGCTGCTATCAGTTTCCTGATATGCTCACGGGGAGTTTGCACTGGGAAATCCAGGGCTGAATGTCTTCAGGAGCCAGATTTCAAGGCTGTACGTGAGATGAGGAACAACACAGCATCTCTCAGAGCCAGTCCCATGTGACGCTCACAGGTGTTATGCCAAAAAGGTGTCGGTGGTCGATAGGCTTCTTTATTGCGGATCTTTAATACGGTGATTATTCTTTCACTCTTTTTGGAGATGGCGATATTTGTATGTCCCAATCTTACTTGACTGTTAAATGACTTTTGTGGGGAGCAAACAGCAGGACTAATGTTTGTGAAACATGGCACTCCGTAGGGGTTTCGGGGGGAGATACAAATGATTGGATTGGGATCTTCACAACGAGTTTTTATCAATTCAGTTGTATTTACTAAGAGGTATGCAGTGTTCCTTCCTGTGGCAGAAGCTATGAACAATGCCAGAAATGAACAGGGATCATTATTTATCAGATGCCTTTTTTGTGGCGGGCACAGTGCAAGGCCCTACAACCTTAACGGGTTGATAGCCTGAGTCCCAGTTAGCAGATGAAAAATGGAGGTGCAGAAAGGTAAAATTGCAGGGAGTACAGTGGGTAGGTGGTGGAGCTGGGATCATACTCCAGGATTGTGTGAGCCCCAGATCTCTTCTCTTTCTATTTCTGCATCACCTCCTGGAGCTTGGGGAGGGAGACAGGGAGCACTCGTGGAACAGAGGACCAGACCTGCAAGTTGCACTGTGAGATGATGCTCTGCAGTGCTTAGGGCTGGAAGAAGGCATGAGCCATTCCCCAGCTCAGTTTTAAAATGACAACAATGACGGCGACCACAGCAACATTGTTTCTCAATGACAACGACCACAGCAACATTGTGTCTCTGAGTATACACATAACAGGAAACTCTGAAAATACGTAAAAGTATGAAAATGCATACCCGTTAAGATGGCCATTAGCCAAAAACCAGAAAGTAACAAGTGTCAGCGAGGATGTAGAGAAGTTGGAACCTGTGTGCATTGCTGGTGGGAAAGTGAAACGGTACAACCTCTGAGGAACACGGTATGGCAGTTGCTCGAAAAATTAAACATAGAGTTACTGTACGATCCTGCCTTTCCCTACTGGCTGTATACCCCGAAGAAATGCAAACAGGGACTTGAACAGATATTGGTACGCCCATATTCATAGCAGCTTGATTCATAACAGCCAAAAGGTGGAATCCTCCCAGGTGTTCACTGACAGAAGAATAGAGAAACATATACCCTGGGATATTATTCAGCTCTGAAAAGGAAGGAAATTCTGACACGTGCTACCACACAGGCGAACCTTGACTGACGATAGTGTGCTCAGTGAAAGAAACCAGTTACAAAATACTGTTACGGTCCTACTTTGAAGAGAGGCCTAGAGTACTCACATTCAGAGAGACAGAAAGGAGAAGTGTGGCTGCCTGGCGTGGTGTGCAGAGATGCTGGGAGGTGTGGGGAGACTTTACTGGGGGCACTGTGTCAGTCTGGAAAGATGAGAAAGTGCTTGAGATGGATGGTGATGAACCGTGCACAACCACGAGAAGACAGTTACGCCACAGAAACGTACACTTAAAAAGAGTTACAATGGCAAATTTCATGTTATGTGTATCTCAGAACACTTAAAAATAGCTACAGTGGTAAAGTTCATGTTGTGTGTATCTCACCGCAGTTTTTAAGAAAGTATAAAAATGAAAGCAACTGTTAACATCTCAGAGATGATTGCTGTGGATGTTTGGGTATATTGCATATCAATCGTTTCTCGATACGTTTAGGTGCACGTATGGATCTTTTCCCATGCCATCAACAATTCGTTGAAAATATACTTTTTAGTATATCATATAGAGTATATCACATAGAGTTACCGTATGACCCTGCCCTTTCCCTACTGGCTGTATACCCAGTGCACCCGTGTATACAAATGTGCATCACATTTGTTTGTCAAGTAGATGTGCTGCAGTCTGTTTAACCATCTCCCTGGTGTTGCTTCTGGAAGTTATTTCCAGTTTTTCACTGTTTCAGGCTGTGCTATCATTAAGGTCTGTGTATGTCCATTTTTATTCACACCACAGATTGTTTCCTTAGGACAGGCTCCTAGAAGTGGAACTTGCTGGGCCAGAATGTGCATGTTTTTAAGATTATCTGTACACATTGCCAAGTTGCTTTCCAGAAAGGTCATGCAGCTTTCATGCAATCTCACCAGAAGTATGTAAAGAAAGAGTGTCTTTTTTCATTACCTTCCCTAAAGGGAGCCTAGAGGATGCAGAGAGAGAAAGAGAGAGGTAGCCTGGTCCCTTCGGATGCCAGAGCTGGGTCTCAGCCTGTGCATTTTTCTTTCGGGCAGTAAGTGGGCGCCTGCTTAGCCAGCCAGGACAGTGCTGATTTGTGCTCTGGCCAGCCAAGGGTTCGGAGCCTGCCTGCGGGAGAGAACAGCCAGTTCAGGGATAATCCCTTGATATTGGCGCTCTGGTTCCAGTCTGGAGATTTTTATCAGGGCTGATTGCCAGTCCAGCACTGGGCTGGGGCAGCCAGCAGTCTGCTGAGCTGCCCAGGCAGGGTTCACTGAGCTTCCTGATTGGGCCCTCAGACCTCATTTCAGGGGGGAAAACATTCGAGAGTCTCTGTGTTGCTTTCTTCCAGTATACCCTGATAGAACAGGTGGCCGCTTTCTAACAGGCATTTTCCTGTTCAACGGGGAATGGAACTAAGTTGGAAGAATATATACTTCCCTGTGGGCTCCATATAGCCATTTACCTTTTGAATGAAAAAAAAAAAAATTTAGAGGCCGCAAAGCATTTTCTGTTTTTAAAAGTTGTTTATTTTTTTGTGGATCGTAGAAACAAATGTTTGCTTGTTCTTGCCCATTTGGGAAATAGTGTGCTGCTCTTTATTCTGAGCTGACGGCATAAACACAGGTCTGGAATGAATGGCCTATTCCTCCAGAATTAAGCTCCACTGGCGGTGGGAGGGGCTTACAGCTCTGAGCCTGGGACTCCCCTGAAGGCTTCAGAGGAAAGATGGTCTCCATCTCTCTTTCTGTTTCCCTTTCCTTTTTTTTTTTCTCTCTCTCTCTCACTCCACATTTAAAATCTTTCCCTCCATGTTCGTCTGTCTGTCTTTCTCTCTCTCTCTCACACGCTGCTTGGGAACCTCCATGTCCGTCTGTTTCTCTCTCTCTCTCTCTCTCTCTCTCTCTCTCTCACACACACACACACACACACACACACACACACGTGCACACATGCTGCTTGGGAACATCTACTGATGTGTTCTTGGTTTCTCTCTGGTGTTGTAGGAAGCCCTGATAAGGTTCCCTGAAGATTCCTACTGATTTTGGACTGTTCTTGAAAGGACACGTTTCCTGGCTCTCACCATTCCCAGGGGAGTGGGGCTCTCTTGAGCTGTACCCCTTGGGTGTGGAGGTGATAGGAAGAAACAGTTATGGGCCTGATGGTGAGGGTCTGACTGAGGAGGCTCACTGTTGATGGTTCCAGAACTTTCAGAAGAAAGTCTGATTAGCTCTACACATGAACCCGTGGGGTTAAATTCACCAAAGAGGGATGGGGGAGCTGTGCTACAATTCCCTGAGAGGAGAAAGAGTTTGTCTTTCAACAGGGACTATGGTTTCAGGGACCGGCTTTCCCTGCACCTGTTCTAGTCTGTTGCCAAATGCTAGTGATTCTTTCTCAGTCATTGCCTGCATGCACCCCCCTTCTCCACTGTGGCTGCCTCATGGCTTGTCTAGTGCGGGCTTCCATTGCCATTTGCTTTGGGCCGTTGCAGTGGTCTTCCAGTGGGCCGCACAACTCTCTCATTTCTGATTAGTCATACATCTGGCTGCCCAGTTAAACATTCTAAATGTTAGCTGATTATTTCACTTTCCTCATCAAATACCCTTTCATGGCTTCTCATTAGTTGAAAGGAAGACAAAAAGTCCAAATATTTTTTTCTTGGTGATCAGAGAACTCCATATTTCTTCCCTGTCTTCTCTCCCCTTTATGTCTCTGGGTACCAGCCCACAAAATTACTCCCTGCCCCTGCCTCACGTGGTAGTTCATTTTATCCTTTCTGCTTCCTTGTCTGTGCACTCGTAGGTCCCAGTAATTCTTCATAGCCTGGGGCTAAATCCTTCTCTTCCAGGATGCCCCAAACTAGAAGTAATCCCTCTCTCTCCTCTACCCAGTACCCTCCTCCCCCATTCTCTCTCCTAAAGCACTGAATTTTTGTACTTTCTGTTAGAGTTTCTTGACTGCTAGTCGTATGTCCACAGTCTTTGTAAGACTCCGATTCGCTGTTGAGTGCCCACCTTTCCAGGGTTTGGCATCTTGCACATTCACATGGCAAATACGCGGCCATATCTGGTGAATAAAATGAACAAACGACCCGGGGTGTTCAGTGGTGTTGGGCCTGTCTTTTCACCCTGCTCTGTTTGCCCTCCCCTCCCCTGCACTGGTTCCTGCTGGTGAGCAACTCGCAGCCCAGGGACCACTTCACTTAAGCACTCGCATTTATTTCCAGGCACGTAGCAAGGGGGCAGCAGGTTAGTGATTCATGAGTAGGTGGAGAAGGTGAGCGCCTTGAGAGCTGCTGACTCAGCCACCAGCCGCCGACCTGGGGCTCCTCTGGGCGATGAATCAATGAGTGGATGGTATGAATGAACAGATGGTCACGGAGTCTCAGGGGACCTGGGTCTCCTGGATCTGTGCTTCCCAGCTTTACAAGTGCATGGCCCGGAGCCTCATGGGGAGTGCTGGAAGCCTCTGTATAAACATGGCATGTTTTCCTGGAGAACCAGTTCTTTCTGAAGGTTTGGGAATAAATGTTCTTTAATATTCAATCACAGTTATCATGGGAGAAATGCAAATGTATGAAGAGATAAAATGTAACACTTTAAAGCAGCTTCCTGCCTGCTGAAGGCTTGCTTGAGGTCCCAACCCAGGATCCCCTTGGAAGGTGGGAGGTTGGTGCCCGCTCTTCTTGCCTTCAGGGGCTGTGCTGGAAAGTTTGCAAGGATCCGGGCTAGTTCAGTACCCCCCACCCCGCCTGTTGCTAGTTTCCCATCACTGCCTCCTCACCCTATGGCTGATCTGAAGCAGGGTGTATAGACTGTTTCTTGGAATTGCACAGAGCTGGGTTCAAATCCCTTCTGCTGTGTTGACATTGTATCCAGAGGGCGATGGGGGAAGGGATGCTCCCATTCTGTCTTTGCAGAGGAGAGATGTGAGTGCTAGAAACCATAAGACTGAACAGTACGTGTGGAATAAGGTGAAGTGTAAGCCCCTGGGGATCAGTGTGAGAAACACACTCTTTCAGGCAGGAGTATAACCAAAACAAGGGACATTTGGGAGCACTCCCACTGATGATGCTACCTGGCTGTACCCCCTTGTGGAGTGACCTTGCAGTGCACACCCCAGCAACCTGTGTTCCTGCCCCTCCCTGCAACATGCCCCCTTTCATCAGGATGAACATGGTTTAGCTGTGTGACCTTGGGCAAGTCATGTGTTCTCTCCTTCAGTGCCTGACTTTTTTTTTTTTAATTTTTTAAATGTTTATTTATTTATTTATTTATTTATTTTTGAGAGAGAGAGAGAGAGAGAGAGAGAGAGAGAGAGAGAGAGAAAGAGAGAGCATGAGCATGAGAAAGAGAGAGAAAGGGGCAGAGAGAGGCAGACACAGAATCTGAAGCTCACTCTAGGCTCTGAGCTGTCAACACAGAGTCCGACATGGGGCTCGAACTCACGGACCATGAGATCATGACCTGAGCTGAAGTCGGACGCTTAACTGACGGGGCCACCCAGGCACCCCTGTGCCTGACTTGTTACATGAGGAAATGACATGCTCCAGAAGGTTGTTGTAATGACAACTCCTGTAAGATGGGTTGCAAAGATTTTGGGTCTGATGCTTTGTGACCAATATGGCAGGGACTCCATTCTGTACTAGAGAACCCAACAGCATTTTGCAGTTCAAACATGGGAGTGGCCAGTTACTTGCTCCCTAGGGTTTCCAGAGAAGTAGTTTAAAGAATGCCAGCCCCATGCAGGCAGGGACGTGCCTGACTTGCCCTCATCTCCTTACCTGCTGGAATGGTGCTGGTACTTAGTAGGTCTTGGACCAGTGCCGGATGGCTGGATGCAGGAGGTAGATCCATTAAACACCTGACAGGAGACAAGCACCTGAGGATGTGCTTAGAATCTCTGAGAATGTTAGTTGCTAAAATATTGTGAATTTAAGGACCTCTTCAACTTGAAGTAAAGCTACCAGGCTTTTCTGGATCTTTCTTTAGGAGCCTAGAACTAAACTCTGGGTCACATGGAACGCCCCGGCTGGGTGGCATATGGATATGTCTAAGATATAAGTGAAGTGACCTTTCTTTCCAAGTCACTGGTGCTAGAGGCGAGGTTGGTGTACTGTCTCTTTAAGGGATTGAACTGACTCTTTGAGCCTTGGAAGAAAGAAAGGGAAAACCTTGACGTGTATTAAAACAGTGTTGGAGGGGATTGAGAAGTCAGTCTGTGGGAAGCCTGCCATGATTCTTCTCCAGGTAGATTGCTTTACCTGAGCCAGTAATTAGTCTTAGTTATGAGGTCTTCCCCTGTTTACTAGTGAATTACTGTCACACGAGTTGTACATTGCCTTTGCTATGTTTCGCTCATATGACTTGAGCATACTTCTCCAACAGACTTAACACCCCTAGATATGACGTGTCTTTTGTGCCTTTGTGTAAACTGTATATTCATTGCTTCAAAAAAAAAAATAGACATTGATTCCTAAGATGAAGAGGTGATAGTTTGACCTGTAAAGTACCCTCGTATACTTCTCAGGGATTCTTGAGGTGGCGAGGTTAGTTTTTGTTTGGAAGGTGGATTTTATTATTACACCTTTAAACCAAGAAGTTTGTTACCACCCCACTCTCCATCTCTGACCTAGAGGGTTTAGAGTTACTGTATCTGCAACATTTTTGCCCCAAAGTGTATGATTTATCTGCATTTCTTTGGCAGTGTTACCAAGTGGTCTCGGACAAATCAAACTAAATTGAACAGTGTGTATTATGCACTAATGCTATTTACCATCATCATTATCATTTTTTTATTATAGGGACTTCAATTTGGTATCTGTTGGGGGTACTTGGAACTTTACACAAGTAACCTCATTCAATCCTTGCAAGAACCTAGGAGGAAGGTGTCATTGCTATTTCAGCTTAGAGGGTTCAAGTGGCTGTCCACAGGTGGGTGAGTGGGAGTGGTGACATTAGACCTCGACGAGGTGAGAGTTCAGGCTTTGCCATCAGACAGCCCAAGTCCTTCTCTTGATGTCCGTGGGGTGTGAGAAGCATAGTGGGTGGTGCTCTCTCCTAGACCAGATAGAGCTGGGAGTCTGAGGACCAGCCAGATGGTCTATACTAAGCCAGAAACTGATTCCTGTAGGGCTAAGATGAAGTTCCGAGGGATGGCGTCCTGGAGGAGAGCGCCCTGGAGGGGCCCGAAATGTGGAAGCTTTGGGGTAGGAGGAGGGGCAGGTGTGTAGGGTGAAAGCAGTAACCTGAGAAAGGATTCAGAGGTAATTGGCTCAGTGTTCTGGCCTCAGTCTCCCCACCGTCCTGGGCACGTTTAACTGTGAATGAAGCAATGCGAGATTCATCGTCTCCATGGAAGAAAAGTGCTGGAGAGAAGAGGCATTCCTGGTATCAGGAGCACAATTCTCAGTGGAGTATCAAGTAGAAACTGCTTTTTCTGTGGTTTTTTTCTCTCTTCCCAGTTACTGTGGCTGCTGTGTTTCATGGCAACTTGATGTCGTAGAAAGATTCTTTTGGTGCCCTCAGGTGTCCTCAGTGTGTTTTCGTCCTTTCTGCTAGGTTTTCTGCTCTCTGACCTCGGGGTTGCCCCAAGCCTCCCTGTGCCTCATGAATCTCACCTGGCAGAGGAGGGGTTACACCGGTTGATTTCCTTGGGCACTTGTAGCTCTGAAGCGCTTGAGCATATGATCTAATCATGATGACACATACAACAGTGGAATTACTGCCACATCTCAAATTTGAATGACATCTTTATGAGTGAAGAAATTGTCTCCTGCCTCCTGGGACATTTTCATTTCACTGGGACACACCTGACTCCAGTCTGCCTAGGGATACAGAGAATTTGCTACGTGGTCCAAGGCCTCTGCCTGCTCCTGCTCCCTCCCGCCCGGGGTAGCGGTGCCTGTTTGGTACCTGAAGGCCGAGTCCTGGGACATGCCTGGGGCTCCCCTGTGTGCTGGCTTTCTCTCCTCTGCAGAGACTAGGGCCTGGGGTCTGGGTCTGCCTCTGCCCAGCTCTGCAGACTCTCCAGGAGGGGGAGGTGGAATAGGGCCCGGAGGCCGGGAGGGAGGGTGGTGTGGGCGGGGGGAAGAGGCCCCGAATGACAGGCTCAGTGACTCACAGAGCCTGTTCCAGCCCGAGAGAGAGTCGGGGAGGGGTTTGTGTCAGTGCCTCATGCAGCTGGGTAGGAACCAACCCCGAGACGCATAGATTCATTGTCAGGGGTGGCAGTCCTCCCTGGGCACAGGAGTGGACACCGAGCTGGGGTGGGGGCAAAGAGCAGCGCGGTCCGAGGTGGGACCTGTTGTGCATCCCTGGATCAAAGTGAGAGCTGTCCACGAGTGCTTAGGCCGCAGGCACTGTGGGTGCCTTACAGGAGTGATCTCATTCTCTCCTCACAGCCCTACCAAGAGGGAGTCATTCTTCTTCTTCTCAGTAGGTGGATGATGAATCTGAGGCCCAGAGGGGTTAAGCATCTTGTCTGAAGTCACCCAGCAGTGACTAACCAGGGCCTTGAGAGCCTATCGGCTGAATCACTGCATCCTTGGCATGGAACCTGCCTCAGAATCACCTGCAGGGCTGGGCCCCACCCCCTAGTTTCTGATTCTGGTTGGGTCTGGGATGGGCCTGAGAATGTGCATTTCTATTCAGTTCCCTGGTGATGCTGATGCGGGGGGGGGGGGGGCAGGGCCACACTTTGAGAACCACTGTTCTATCCTCACATCTCCCCCATCCCAGGCTCCTCCCCCACGAAACAAGAGGGATGGAGTCTCCTGCCACAAATGCCGTTCTTCTAATTACTCCTAATTATGGTTAGTTTTGGCCAATTTAATTTATGAAAGAGCAGTGCAGTTTGACAAACTCTACTTTTGCTACTGTGTTTTTGTCCTTGTCTCTTTTTATTTTTGGAAATTTGCCGCTGGGGCGCCTGGCTGGCTCAGTCAGTGGAGCATGTGACTCTTGATCTCAGGGTTGTGAGTTCAAGCCCTACACTGGGCACAGAGATTACTTAGAAAGAAAACCAAAAGAAAATTTGCTGCCCTCTGTTTTGAGCTGCTAACTTAGTGCATAAAGTCCTTGACTTTTAGATATCTACTTTGGATTGTACTCCTTAGCAACACAAAATCTCCTGAATTGTCCGATGTCTTTCATCTTGACTTTCTCTTGATCTGGATACCAATGCCTCCAGCCCGGCATCATCTCTACTGTGTGTATGTGTGTTACATGTATATGCATTTGTTATTCTGAAAGCAAATGTATTTTGACCCTCTGGCTTTCTTCTGCTTTTTATGTTTCTTGGCAGTCTCTTTTGTCTTGCGATGATGAACCATTTTCAAATTTAATTTTATATTTTCCTCTGATACATCAGAAGGTTAGCTGTATCGTTGTTGCTTCTCAGGTATTTAAAATATTCTTCATCCTTGGGGCGCCTGGGTGGCTCAGTCAGTTGAGCGTCCGATTTTGGCTCAGGTCATGATCTCGTGGTTCGTGGGTTCGAGCCTTGTGTCGGGCTCTGTGCTGATGGCTCAGAGCCTGGAGCCTGCTTGGGATTCTGTGTCTCCCTCTCTCTCTCTGCCCCTCCCCTGCTCATGCTCTGTCTCACTCTGTCTCTCAAAAATAAATAAATGTTAGAAAAATTTTTTAAATATTCTTCATCCATCTTTTGCTGATGGTTAATGTACAGAGTGAAACAGCAGCTCTTGGCTCTCTACCATGTAAGGTAAGTGACAGTAAGTCTTCCCTCTTCTTATTCCTCTACTCCTATAATAGTACAATCATATTTTTATTATATCTTCTGGTATTTTAAGCCTCTACTTAATGTATTACTGCATTACTGCTCTACTAAATGTATTACTGCATTTTATCGTTTTTACATTGTATCTTCTCTTTAGAAAAGTTTAATTTTTAATTTTTATTTTAATTTTGATATGTCCCAATTGTAACAATTATTGAGACCTAATGGGTCTTCATGTTCATTGCCAGATCTTGATTACCAGGGGCCTTCCCTATTATTGAATTCTTTACTTTGATTAATGTCTTTCCTGTAAATATGAAAAGCCTAACACCTATGGAAGCTTTCTGAAACATCTGTTCTGACTTATTGCACTTTGTTTCCCCTAATGTCAAGGACAGCTTGGCCCTGTTGGCTGAGGTTTGCCGGGGAGCAGTTGGCGACCAGCCTGAGTTTTCTCCCTTCCGTGGGTCATCTGCCACCTTCTTCACCGTGAAATAAATAAATACATATGTATCCATTTGTTCATCAGTGAGCCTTTTGATCTTCAGACGTGGGTGTGTCTTCGGTGTTGGAAACTTTTCTTGGCTTTTCATAATTTTTTGGTTATTTTTTTTCTGAACTGGCGGCCTGCCCTCGCTAACTGTTATCTTTTTGTATAGCCCAAGGTCTTAGATGTCACAGCATTTGTGCTTGTGTCTTTCTTCCTCTTCATTTTGGGAGTGCTTTTTAAATTTGTCCTTCACAACACACCTTGTTTCAGAGATAAGGTCTCTTGGCTTTGATTGCAGACAAGGAGTAGATGGTGTCTCGGTGCTTCAGCTATCCTCAGAGTTCTCTTTTAGTGAGTATGTGCTGTGCTGTAGGCACTGTGCTAAGCATTTTGTGTGCATTACCTCTGAGGAGCCTTAGAACAAGTCTGAGAGGCCTGTGGTTTGAGTGTCTTCAGTCTACAGATTGGGAAGCAGGTGCTGAGGGCGACTGAGCTCTACTCAGCCTCACCCAGATAGTGAGCGCTGGGGCCAGGGTTCAGGGCCAGCGCTTTCACAACAGAGCCCATGCCCTTGGCCATGATGATACGCTGTCTTTCCAAGCCGTGATTCTTTTCCAATCTCTTCTTCACTTTGAGGGCTGTATTCTCTGCTTTCTGTGTTTAAGAGCGCTTCCACAGGTCTGCTGGGAGGTTTATTATGCTTTTCATCTGTGAATGTGGACAGTGTTTGCCTATAAACAGGAAGGATCAGTTCTTCCGGGTCCCCATGCCGTCCACCGCACTGCCCATAGAATGCTCCTCCTCCTGGCTCTTACAGCAGATCATTGGTTGATGAAACGAAGTCTTACATGACCCAGCAAACTGTAAGGCAGGGCAAGTGAGCTCCTACCATGAGGACTTCCAGAAGGGAAACTTAATCCCCATGATATTTCTTCCCTGAGTTTGGTGAACCCATTGCACGGTGAGCCAACTGTTTGCATCTGGCTGGCTGTTTGACCTGGCCACCATGCCAGGTACAAACTGTGCTTGGACCTGTCCTTCCTGGAGCTGCCACCTGCCGCATCAGGGACAAGTTCCTGCCCCCAGCCAGTTTTCTTCTTGGTGTACCTGCCATGTGATTCCTGGGGCTTCCCGTGGCGGCTGCTGACACACGCTGTTGTCGCTCCCCGGTGACAAGAGGGAGCCAGGTGTGCTCAGCATCTCTGCCCCATGCTGGGCTCACTGTCCCGTTCTGTCCTCCTGATCTTGGCGGCTCTGACGTGCAGCTCCTCTGCGACCTCCATTTCTTATTGCGTGTTCTTTCTGCCACTTCTCACAAAGCAAGGCTCTCCCAGGGGCCTCATGGCCTTCTCTCTGTCTTCATCATATTTTCTTCAGACATTCTTTTGGGTCGCTGGCACAGGAATGGCACCTGTTCCTAGCTTCCCACTGCAGGTTTGCCAGGCCTGCTGTACTCGTTTGCTTGTGACAATAGGAATCCGGGCAGGAAGTCGTTACAAGCCTGTGCGCATGTCGCCATGGTGACTCATAAATGGACAGATCCCTCCAAAGCCAGTGGCAGGACTTTTGTCTCTCCACTGCCCAGGCTCCTGAGAGTGGGGATGGGGGTAACTCACCACCTCTTCCTGCTGGTGGCACCTCCCACTTTCTACATTTCTCTCCACCTCAGATCTCAAGTCTTAGCAGGGGAGGACTGGATCCCCTGGATTTGACATTGAGTTGGATGAACCATTGCAGCTTCAGACTCTATGACTCTGGTGGCCCAGGTCAGGTTTCTAAACTAAGCTCTCAGGAGATGAGAGACTTTGTAATACAGAGTGGGTCCTCTACTACTGTAATCCTTATTCATCACATGGTTTCAGGCTGGGAACTCAGGTTTTAGAAGACTGTCTGGAGGTCTGGAACTCAGAGGTGGACACAATAATGTGGCACTGATTCACTGTCAGAAGGTGAGAGACGCAGTGTCAGGGATAGGTTGGGTATGTGAGCTCACTCACCCTCAACCAGCATGGACTCAGGGTATCACTTCCAAGTCCATCTGTGTCTGGTGCTAGGCACAGTCACACCCTTGAAGTTTACTTGATGGACAGTCACTAAGGTAGTTGACACTCTAGAGGCATCAAATGTGGTTTGCAAACAACATTACTCCCAGGCTAAGAATGATGATCCCATTGGACTTTGATTATTCATAAATGACAGTTGATAATAAGGCACGCTCTGTTTCAGAAAACTCATTAAGGGGGGGCGGGTCACAGAGTTTTTCCAATGAGAGCTAGGACGGAAAACCAAGAGAGGACACATTCAGCTGAGTGGTTAATCCCCCAGGCGAGTGTGAGGTTTGCTTCCTGAGATGTTGCTTGCTCCCATGCATTGGCTTCTACAAAGACCTTGGAGGACACTGATGTTTTCATCCGCATTGCCAGTGGAGTAGATGGTGATTTCCTAGTGAGAGTACAGGAAGAGCAAGGTTGGGTGGGAGGCTGGTGAGGGAGGGGGGCAGGAAGCGTGAGGAGGGGAGGACAAGGAGTTGAACTTTGGAGAGGTTGGGTTTGAGGTACTCATGGGATACTGGGTAAAGACAGCCAGTAGGCTGTAGGGGTGGAGAGAATATTTCCACGGTGTTGCAGGGGGTGACAGCAGGCCTCTGCTTAGCTCTGTGTCTTGGGAAACTCACATAACCTTTCAGAGCTTCAGTTACCTTACCTATAAAATTGGAATGCTTGTAACTTGCTCATGGTGCTGTTGTGAAATCAAGTAAGTCAATAAGCGTGGTGTTGCTGGTCTGACAGGGTACTCAAAATCTCTTCCTAGAAGGGTGCTTTTTCTGGAACATTCTGTGTAGCATTCATGAGGTGCTCTCCTATCTGGAAGGCCTGTCCCCTGGTGAGGAGGACCTTGATTAGAAAGATGACAGTTGGATAGGATTTTCTTGTCAGTGACGTGGTAAGGAAGGGTCTGGGGTCCAGGATGGTACTGAAGGCTGGCCAGGGTGTGCAGTGAGATGATTCGAGGGCCCTGGGGTCAAGGAAGAAGAGGTGGGCAAGAGATTCCTCAGGCAATCTTCGTTGGAGATTAAGAGTGTCCACACCCGTGGAAGCCTTCTGCCTCCTTCTGAGGCTGGGGCTTTTCTGCCTCCAGAGAGTGCTCTGCTTCTTTATCAGACTGATTTTCACTGAGAACCTCTGGCCACCTTGGTGCAAGTGCGTGTCGCAGGCAGGATGACTTCCAGAGACTGGCAGCCTTCTGTGAGAAACCACAGGGAGTGAGGCAGAGGCCGCTCGGGAAGATGTCTGTCTCCAGTCTGAGGGTCTCCTTTTTGCCTCTGCGGAGTGTAGGGCTCCTTTGCTCCTGTGCCCACCCCTTGGGCCTGGGGCCAGAGCACTGCCACCTGTGTCCACGTGTGCCAGCCTCTGAAACAGCAGCCTTGACTTGGGTTCCAAGCATGCTTCCTTGCCGGTGTCTCAGGGGGACATTCCAGGAACGATGCTTGGGGAGTTTGCATTTTCTCCTTTCATGAATGTGACAATGGCCTGAGAAGTCAAGGAAACTCAGCTAACTTTCTCACTGGTGCACATCACCAGGGGTGCAAAGGGCAGCGGGGTGGGCCACATTCTGTTTTCTGGGGCTATAGAGCAGGATGGGTCTTGTTAGGGATGACACTTGATGGTAGGGTTCAAGGTCGGGCTGCAGCATGCTGGAGGGGCAGTGAAGGGAGCCTGACCTTAGTTAGACCAACTGGCAAGGAGTCCATCTCAGTGAATGGAGACACGAGGCACAAAGGCTGGGGCTGGGCTGGAGCCAGGAAGTCCTTTCAGATGTCTAGCCTACTTCTCGGGACTCTGCCCCAGTATAGGAGCAATGCTAGGAATTCCAACTTGACTGTTTTTTTTTTAAATTTTAATCAAAAAACTTTTAGTGTTTATTTATTTTTGAGAGAGGTAGAGGGAGAATGCGAGCAGGGGAGAGGGCAGAGAGAGACGGAGACACAGAATCTGAAGCAGGGTCCAGGCTCTGAGCCATCAGCACAGAGCCTGATGCGGGGCTCGAACTCATGAACCATGAAATCATGACCTGAGACGAAGTCGGACGCTTAACTGACTGAGCCACCCAGGTGCCCCCCAACTTGGCTTTCTTAAAAAAAAAAACTTGTTTTTTCTTTGCGGAACCCAAGTATTATAGGTTGAATTATGTCCCCTGAAACGATACTGAAATACTAGCCCCATGTCTCTATAAATGTGACGTATTTAGGAAATAGCATCTGCAGATGATCAAGGTGAGGTGAGGTCATTGGGGCCGGCCCTACTTCAATATGACTGGTGTCCTTATAAAAAGGGGAAATTTGAACGCAGACGGGCACACAGGAGGACGCCGTGTGAAGACGATGGCGGAGGTTGGGGTGAGGCATCCATAAAGCTAAGGAATGCCGAGGACTGCCAGCAAACCACCGGCAGCTAAGGGGGAGGCACAGAACACATCCTCTCTCACAGCCGTTAGAAGCATCTGACACTGTTGACACCTTGATCTCAGACTCTGGCCCCCAGGACTGTGAGACACTATGTTTCTGTGGTTTAAGACCCCTAGTTTGTGATACTTTGTCATGATAGCTCTTGGCAAATGAGTATACCACACTTTCCAGATCCCATTTTCCCACTTCCTGGAAAACTGCTCCCACTGATGTCAAAGGACTGTGTGTATGACCATCTGAGCCCGAGGAGGTCACCAGTGGTAAGTGCAAGCTGCTCTCTGAATCCAGTGAGCTCCTGTGTTCACAGGCTGCCTCTGGGACTTTGTTCCCCATTTCCTCCCCATGCACCTGCCTGGCCAGCCCCTGCTGCACCCCCTGTGGGGCCGGGTGGCAGTCGGAGCTGCCCCTGCCAGGGAATGTGTGTGTCAAGCCCAACCAGGCAGCCGGGCTGGACTCCTTCTGCGCAGCCTCACTGAGGAATGTCCCCAGCACCCATCCTGCCCTTGGCCCTAAGCCCTAAGGGTAAGGAAGACGAGGTCCTTGTCATTGGGTTGCTCACGGTCTGTTTGGTGAGATGCGCAGACTGAACAGAAACCACCTTTTATTTTATTTATTTATTTATTTATTTATTTATTTTTTATTTTAATTTTTTAAAAAATAATTTACATCCAAATTAGTTAGCATATAGTGCAACAATGATTTCAGGAGTAGATTCCTTAGTGCCCCTTACCCATTTAGCCCATGCCCCCTCCCAAAACCCCTCTAGTAACCCTCAGTTTGTTCTCCATATTTATGAGTCTCTTCTCTTTTGTCCCCCTCCCTGTTTTTATATGATTTTTGTTTCCCTTCTCTTATGTTCATCTGTTCTGTCTCTTAAAGTCCTCATATGAGTGAAGTCATATGATATTTGTCTTTCTCTGACTGACTAATTTCACTTAGCATAATACTCTCCAGTTCCATCCATGTAGTTGCAAATGGCAATATTTCATTCTTTTTGATTGGCGAGTAATACTCCATTTGTGTGTGTGTGTGTGTGTGTGTGTGTGTGTGTGTGTGTACACACACACACCACATCTTCTTTATCCATTCATCCATCAATGGACATTTGGGCTCCTTCCATACTTTGGCTATTGTTGATAGTGCTGCTATAAACATGGGGGTGCATGTGTCCCTTTGAAACAGCACACCTGTATCCCTTGGATAGATACCTCGTAGTGCAATTGCTGGGTTGTAGGGTAGTTCTATTTTTAGTTTTTTGAGGGATCTCCATACTGTTTTCCAGAGTGGCTGCACCAGCTTGCATTCCTACCAACAATGCAAAAGAGATCCTCTTTCTCCGCATCCTCGCCAACATCTGTTGTTGCCTGAGTTATTAATGCTAACCATTCTGACAGGTGTAAGGTGGTATCTCATTGTGGTTTTGATTTGTATTTCCCTGATGATGAGCAAAGTTGAGCATTTTTTCATGTGTTGGTTGGCCCTCTGGATGTCTTCTTTGGAGAAGTGTCTATTCATGTCTGTTGCCCATTTCTTCACTGGATTATTTGTTTTTTGGGTGTTGAGTTTGATACGTTCTTTATAGATTTTGGATACTAACCCTTTATCTGATATGTCGTTTGCAAATATCTTCTCCCATTCTGTCTGTTGCCTTTTAGTGTTGCTGATTGTTTCCTTCGCTGTGCAGAAAGAAGCTTTTTATTTTGATGAGGTCCCAGTAGTTCATTTTTGCTTTTGTTTCCTTTGCCTCCGGAGACGTGTTGAGTAAAAAGTTGCTGCGGCTAAGATCAAAGAAGAAACCACCTTTTAAAGTCAAGTGCAACGTGGTGAGTTTCTGCGGTGTTCAGAGTCCTCTGCAATGGTTATCCTGTTCCACTGAGTGGCACGGTCAGTTGTAGATTTACCCCCCGGCCAGTGGTTATTACCTTTGGAATGTTTGAGTCCACCCCCTTTATATTACTTCCAACTCCCAGAAGGCAAAGACCTCTCCCTGTCCTGTTCACCTGGCCTGGGGGAAGCCAGCCTTTGCCTAGGGCTTGTCATTTTTTGGCCGCATTCTGCAGGCCTGCGTGGGATGTTCCATCAGTTCATCCTTATTGTGCGGGGGAGGAAACCAAGACTCTGGAGTGGAGTGATTTGCTCAATGTTACACAAGCAGAGCTAGACCAGGGGTCCCCTGGCACGTGGTAGGACCATAGGAAGTGTGGTAACTTCATAGACACCATATCAGTGTTCTGTGTTTAATGGCACCTTCAGTGTTCCGTAGGGGCCAATCTTGTGTCCTCAGCTAAGACAGTGAGCCATCAGGGACAGGGATCACCTCTTTCCTGCAGCCCCCGGGCTCTCAGCCCCAGCTTGGGCACACATTCCCCTCCTGTGCTGATTGACGAGCATGGTGTTAAACGTGTGGCCTTTTGCGGGCAACTCGAGGAGGGCGATGAGCTTTATAAATCTGCCTGGTGCCTAAAATTGAACCACACACATAATTCACTGACACGTACTTTGCTCATTCGGGCTTGCATTCTCTCTGCCACCCTGCCTCCAGCTCACGCTTGACGCCTTATGGTTTTGGACTTCACCAGCACACAGTGGCACGTCCGGCTTGTCCCAGATTCCTGACCTTTAGGCCTTGGGTCCCCATGGGCAGCTTACTGCTATCTGAACACCAGGGCCTGGCCTTCAGTGAGGCTTCATCAAGTGTTCTGCTGCTTTTCCTCTGCTTTCGAAGCACCGTGCCTGCCTGGGGGTGGGTGGAAATGGGGGTGATAAACTAGGGCACCCTGGGATGGGGAAGGGCTCCTGATCTGCAGCCAGGGTTCCCCATTTAGAGAGACTTGCCAGAAACCTGGAGTTGTTATTGAGTCCATCTAAAGGGCCTGATCCAGGGCCAGGAACTTCGGGGAATGTGAAGACACAATCACTGTTTCCAGAGGCTACACAGGCAGCAGAGGATTCTAGTTAAAACTTGGATTTGTATTTAACTACCAGTTCAGATCCCCAGTTACTAGCTTTGACCTTAGGCAAATGATTTCATTTTTCTTAATTTAATTTCTTTGTAAACTTCTACGAGGTTTTCATGAGCATTAATGTAGTGCATGGCACGTTTTAGGTACCCAGTAAGTATTAGCTTAAAACACTGGCCCCTCCACCTCCACTGTATTGAGAAGAGCTGACCCGCAGACCGTGCCTCCTGTGAAATGCCTGGGAGGCACTTTACTGGCATTAGCAGATTTCATCTTCCCAGGATCCGGGAAAGACTGAGGCACAGACTGGTTGCAAGGAGCTGTTTGAAGTTCAAGGTATAGAGCTGGGGTTTGGTGTAGGCAGTCCAGCCCCTGATCTGTACCTTTAATTGCCATGCTACATGGCCTTGCTTAGACCCACTTATGAAATCTTGGACCACTTCCAGGTACCTCAGTTTCCTCGTCTTTAGAATTGGAATGATGAGGGTGCCAGCTAGGACCCTTAGGAGAATCCCTTGAGCTTTGTGAAGGGCTTAGCAGGCAGGATGCCTGGCACATCATAAATAGTCAGTCAATGACAGCAATTTCTTGATAGGGAACACATGTGCACAGGTGACCAACAGTGCAAGCTACACGAGGCAGAATGCCAACAAGGCTATACAGTTCTTTTATTATAGGTGTTTAGAGTGTAGAGCTCAGCATGGGCTGATTAGGAGAGATGGGGAGGGGGTGGCCCAAGGGAGGAGGGCAGTTTGGACAATGGGGAGGAGGTGGGAAAGTGGAGGGTGAGGAGGCTGGGTGCCAGCATGGTTGGGACAGTCGGGGATGTTAGGTGTGGGGTTTGACCTGTGGGCGGTAGGGAGATACTGAGGGACGGCAGGCTCACGGGGATTGCTTCAGAGTCTTCTGGCCTGTTAGAGGCATGGCTGTCACAGACAGGAGGGACTTCTCATTCATTCGAATCCAGCTGCCCATCCCTGGTAAACAGAGCAGTAGTCACAAAGGAAGGGACCAGCTGGACACACAGGATGCTTGCCCAGTCCTTCCATCTGCTATCCCAGGGGGCTAGCCCTGGACCCTGGCTAGCCCTGGCACAAATCCAAGGCCCCGAGTTTATTGACTTTCAGCTGCTGTTTGTGTCACAAATGCCTGTCCCACAAGGGGCATTAAAAATAACCCAGTGGCTAATAGCATTTCTCAAAATAACTGCTTGCAAAGTGCGTTGCTGGAGCGAATGGCTACTAAAATTAGACTCCTGGAGCGTGTGGTGTGTGTGTGTGTGTGTGTGTGTATGCGTGTATGCATGTGCATGTGCGTTAGTGTGACTTTTAGACCCATCTCCCCCAAGGTGAGGCCCACAGTTTGTGCCCTTTTGTTCTCTGGCTCCTTCTGTCGTCATTGGGTGTCCCAGAGCTGTGGTTACCTCTCATCCCTGCAATGCCCTGTTCTATCCCCCAGTCCTTGGCAAATTGGGGCAGCTGCTGCCCTACATTGCCCAGTTGTGCTGCCCCAAAGAGCAGGATTTTGAAGAATCTTGGGGGGTGGGGTGGCCTCATTGTCGCAGTGGCCTCATTCCTTGGTGTGCCAGGTAATAATAGCACGCCGTGGGGGGAATCTCACTCAGCCTGCTGTCCAAGGGGGAAACTGGGCCATGGAGCAGTGAGGCAGCCCCACTCAAGGTGCCCTAGTAACTGAGGGCACGGACACATGATTTGCCAGCCCTCGTTCCAGGTCGAGTCTCTAGAATTCTTCAGTGGTCTTCTGTGACAGTCCGTTGGGCCACCAGACAACTGGGTCAGTCAAGCCCAATCAATTCTCCATTCACTCATAACAGAAAAGGGAATGTGGGGATCCTTAGAACAAGTTACAAAAACAAAGTGAGTCAGCACTGGAGGGGGTAGGGAATTTGGATGCAGGACAAACAGAATCTGAGAGCCAGAATTTGGTTTTCCCTTGGGTAATGACTCGCACGGAAAGAGGTGGGCCCCAGCGTCCCCATCTTTGACATGGAGGAACATTCAGTGATTCATTAGCGTGTGTTTATTGAACAGCTACTGTGGGGCTGACTCTGTCGTAGGCTCTGGAGTTACAGTGAGAGGTGCAAGGTAAGAGCAAGCTCAGGACGCACAAGCCAGTGGTGACCCCCGAGGGCCTGGTGTTCTGTGTGGCCCAAGGGAAGAAATGCGTCCTCTGTACATTAGCTACATCCCTTTGCTTATTGGCCTTGAATTGCCCCTAGAGATTTAGGTTCTGGAGAGGAAAGCCTGTGAATTTTTTTTTACCTGCAATGGAGGCCCAGGAAGAAGTGAATTTCCCATTCCCTGGGGGACTGCATGTGGCGGAAGTGTGTATAGTGGAAAGATCATAGGCCCTGGAGTCAGGTGGACTCTGTGACCTTTGACAAATTGCTTACCCTCTCTGAACCTGTTTCGTCAGCTGCTAAATGTGAATCAGCGTAGCACGGACATCCAAGGGCTGTTGTGAAAATTAAAAAACATAATCGATCCAATCCAAAGAGCTAGTGTTACATCAGTATCAAATTAATAAAAACTGTGTTTGCCTGGGAAGTTTCAGTAGTCGTTGCTTTCAGTCAGGGTGACGGTAATTTCATTTTTGAGTATTATTAAGTCATTGCTGTCTGTATGGCCATCAAAAACCTAGAGTCACTTGCTGGAAACCAGTTAGGCCAATTTCTTTTCTTTCTTTTTTTAATCTTTATTTATTTTTGAGAGAGAGACAGAGTGTGAGCAGGGGAGGAGCAGAGAGAGAGGGAGACACAGAATCCCAAGCAGGCTCCAGGCCCCGAGCTGTCAGCACAGAGCCTGACATGGGGCTCGAACCCATGAACCGCGAGATCATGACCTGAGCCGAAGTCGGACGCTCAACCGACTGAGCCACCCAGGTGCCCCAAGTGAGGCCAATTTCTAATGCTAGAGTCAGGGTGAGGGGGGGATACAGTTTGAAAAGTTTACATGTATTCAGACCTTGATAAGTCACATCCTATGGCACATTCTTTTTGGGCACTGAGTGTTCAAGAAGAATCTTTTCCTCAACCCCCCATGTAAAGTTGGCAGGACCCTAGACATCAGGCCAGACTGTCTTCTAACCCAGTGATTCTTGGCCAGGCATGGCTTGCCCCTCCCCTGGGATGTTACTAGTATCTAGTAGGCGGAGGGCAGGGGTGCTGCTAAATATCCTATAATGCACCGGATGCCCCCACAACAAAGAACTGTCTAGATCTAGTCAGGGCTGTGAAGCCCTCATCTGAAGATGAGGAAACCGAGCTCTCGTTGGGGAATTGACTTGCTAAGGTCACCTGCACATCCAAGCTAGAGCCGGGACCCAAAACTGAGTTGACTGATCAGAGATCAGGCCCTTTTCTAATGTACCTTGATGCCTTCATCTCATTGTGTGAAGCAAATCATTAACTTTAGTCGAATTACTGAGCTCTTACTCTACGCTTGATCACTTTCATGGCACTTTGTCTTGTCATCTCCTGAGTTCTGCTCTGGGAAAGCCAGGTTTTCCTATTCCAGGCTTGCGGATACAGAGGGTTGTTAGATTTGGCAAATAGAAATAGAGGATACCCGGTTACGTTTGAATTTCAGATAAATAAGACATAGTTTTTAAGTTTAAGTATGGCCTCTGCAATATTTGGGGCATGCTATTTCAATACATTATTTCTTGCTCATCTGAAATTCAGATGGAACGGGGCATCCTGCTTTTGACCCTGAAACCTTTTAGTCTCTACCTGCTGCCCTGAGATCACAGGCCATGGGACCTTTCCGCTCCTACTCGAGGCTTCCGGCGTTACTCATAGGCCCTCTGCCTGGAGGGCAAAGGTGGAAAGGGGCAGGTGGCTCTGAGAGTTGAGCAGGCATCCCTAACTCCTGGTCCACAGGTGTCTGGGAGAGACTGGCCATCCATTCTGGGTTAAAGAGCCTGTAAGCTGAGAGGGTGGCCGAGCTGTCCCTTTTTTATAACTTCAGCTGAAGTGTCAACAAGTGAGCTATGTCCCTGGAACACCAGGTTCGGGGAGAGGTCTGGCAACTTTGCCGCTAAATTAGGAGCAGTGTCCTTTCCATCTCGCTGGCTTCCAGAGAATACTGCTACCTGGGCCTGAGGAGCACCTGGGCTGCAGCTATGCTCCAGCACCTTCCAGGACTAAGTACTGTCCTTGCATGGTCCCTGGCTCTGGGCCTGCCCTTGGGGCTGGGGCTGGGCAGCTGCAGTCAACTCATGGGGAGAGGACGAGGGCAGGGGATGATGCACCCACAGCACTGCCTCTGAGCCAGTGGGCCTGGCCACTGGAAACCCCTTTGTTAACAAGCGAGGCGAGAAGGGGATGCTGGCCTGGCTGCTCTGCCCTCTGAGCCTCACCCTGCCCTGCCCCCTTTGGCAGCCTGCTACTTTGCTAGTCTGGACACGGGCTCCAGAGCGGTTCGAAGTCAGGTGCTGACAGCCCATGTGGAGGGTGGTGCTGTCGCCCTGCCCCACTCCTTCCACGAAGCCCACCCCCCGCCAAGGTCCAGGCTTGTTCCTGGGTGTGAGGATGCCATCTGTCCCCTCTCCCCAGAGCGGCTTCTTGCGGGGGGAGCTCCTCCCCACAGTACTTCCTGAAGGGCACTCAGCTGGCCAGGGCCTCAGCACGGTGGCCTTTCTTCACGTGGACTGGGAATAGCTTTTGAGGGTCTTCGGGGGTAACTGCTTAGGGAATTTTCCACATTGCCTGCCGTCTTGTGGACATCCGTGGGCCACCAGAGAACCAGTGAATATACCTGGCCTTTGCTGTATGTATCTGTGCATAATAATGCGTGTTGAGTGAATACATGAAAGAGAAGAGAGGGGTAGTTCTGTTTTGTAGAAGGTGTCTGATGATAAAGGCTGAGGCCACTGCTTCTCAAACTTGAGCGGGCATCAGCATCACCTAGTGGCCTTGTTAAGCCAGAGACCAGCCCCAGCCTCGGGATTCGTGGCTCTGTAGGTCTGGGTAGGGACCAAGCCGTTGCATTTCTAACAAGTTCCCAGATAATGCTTCTAGTCTGGGGTCACACTTTGAGAACCACTGGCTTAAATTATTTCCTTTCGCAAATGCCTTGTTGCATTTCAATGTTACTTTTATTAAAATAATCATTCATTCATGAATTACACATGTCTTTATCGAGTACTTACTATGGCCCAGCACACCAAGTCGGGGGCATAAAAGGATAAAAAAGGCCTCAGGAAACTCACTGTGCAGTGAGAGAACTGGACGCCGAGAACAATGGTGAACGGATGTAAGTGCTTTTACTGGGGTACCGTGTCCAGAGTGCAAGAAGTGAATGCCTGTTGGTAGAATTCAGGCCCAAGGATTTGTGAGAGTCTTACTGATTTGGATTCTATTACATATGCCTGCTTCTTGGGCTGCCTGGATGGATTCTTTACATATGCCTGCTTCTAGGGCTGTCCTGGATGGAGACCCTCCTTGGATAGAGACTATCTTAAGCAGGAGAGCACCCTTCCGGGTCCCTAGTGTCAACTTGCTGCCTGAGTTTGTGGGAAATGCTGCTGACATTTACCTCCAGGGATTCTTGGAATCCGCCATGCTCTTAGAAAGCTAATTTCCAAAAGAGTCTGAAGCGGTCCTGAGCTGATGCTTAGCCAGGGACTTGTCATGGCCCAAGGAGACATGTCCTTGCAGCAGGGGGAAGAGGCCTGGGTACCTTTCTTCAGAAGTTGGGGGGTTGAGGAGGGAGGGAAGCCCCCCACCATGGTGACTGACTGCTCAGGGCTACGAGCTCCAACAAGAAACTGAGGAAGGAAAATGTGCTGCCGTTACTATCATTAGTAACAAAAGTATTCGGGACAGCTCATGCTAGTGGATTGTCTGCTGTGTGCAGAGCACTGTTCCGTACAAATACCTTGGATTCGTAACAGACTGAAAGGGTCGAACTGTTAAGAAGAGTCAGTGCTGGTGGAGCACACACCCTCAGTGTTCTGAAGCACTCTGCACGCATTACTTCATTCAGCCCTTGAAACAGCCCTCAGAAAGGGGCTTTCACGGACTCCATTTTAAGTGAAAGAATACTGAGGCGTGGAGACAGTGAGCCCCTGGAGCCTAGGTTGATTGCACTGCTCTCCTGCTCGAGCTGATGGTGGTGAGGGGTGGGAGGAAGGTGAAGGTGAGGGTGAGGGAAGGGCATATTTCCGCTGTTCCTATTAACTCTGTGTAGGTGAGATTGCAAAGCCCTTGAGAGCAGGGACGGGCCTCAGACACCTTCCTGCTCTCCCAAGACACCTTACAGGGTGTCTGATGAAAGACGCAGCCTCACCCAGAACTGCTGTCTGGTCTACACCTGGGGTGACCAACCGTCCCGGTTTGCTTGGGACTGCCCTGGTTGCAGCACTGCAGGCCTGGCATCCTGGGAAACCCTGTAGTTAAACTGGGCCGACGGGGATGGTTGGTCACCGTATCCCTTATATGATAGGCAAGGCCACTGGTGCCAGCGGGGAACACTGTGTGCTCTGAGCCTCAGCCTTGGTCGTTGGTGGAGACGGATCCTGGGCCTGCTCTCTGCTCACAGTGCAGTGCTCTCTTCTCCCACAGCCTGTAGAAATGAGGCTTGGTCTGTTCTGTGCCCGGGAGGTGCAGCGTGGATAGGTAGCCTCTGTCTTCTCTCTGGGTTCCTAGGTGCTTCTCAGCCTCTGTTGGAGAAAGGACTCTCATTATCAAGAGGCTTTGGCTCAAGGCTCCTTATGGGGCACTCGTGCTGGGTTGGGAGTTATCAGGGTAACTCTTTGAGGGGCAGTGTCTGCTCTAGGGGCTTACAGTCAGTGAAACGGAACATGCTTTTCCTGAACAAGAGCACAGCCATTCTTTAGTGGGAACGGGGGTGGGGGGGTGGTGGTGGTGGAGGGGCGGAGCAAGTGACAAGTTCCCAGCATCAGATGTTGAAACTGGGATCCCTTCCCGTGTTTGGTGGGGATACTGAATTCTAGACCCGCGGTCTTCAAAGCGGTATGCACAAAACCATTTTTTTTTTTTTGGAATACAGGAAGAAATATTAAAACATCAATTTTACTTACTTTTTATCATCCTTTTAAGCGGCTATTTCTGTGTGTATTTTATAGCATATCGCGATAAATGCGGTATCGCACCTGATATAAACATACATGTACGCGTGTGGGGGTGCACATGGATGGGGGCTGCTCATGTGGAAGTCTCTCTCTGCCTCTGAGGAAGAGGTATTTTAATGATAATGGGATCTCTTGGCTGGAGGAGAGATGTTAGAATCACTTTCCGCAGGGGGAGGTCCAGATGAAGAGCAGAATGAGTTTTAGTGGAAATTGGCTTAGAATATCCCTTGGTTGATGTTCAACTGGTGCAGACGGCACTTAAGAGTCTCTGTGGATGATGTGTGCTCTACTTGTGGTATCAAGTGTCAGGAGAGCGGTCCCTGCACTGGGGAGCTGGCTTCCTGCAGTCACGTTCTGCCCACCTTATTTTATCACGTCTCTAGCAGGATGGACGTGTCAGCTGATGAGTGACAGGAGGCAGTGTTAGATCAGCGGTTCTTAGAGTGGGGTTCCTGGACCAGCAGCAGGAGCACCACCTGGCAACTTGTGGGAGAGGCACACTGTTATGCTTCATCCCAGACCCTGGGAATCAGAGAGTCTGGGCTGGGGGCCCAGCGTGCCTTGGCTTAGCCAGCCCTCCAGTGATTCTGATGTCCAGGGGAAACTGAGAACCACTGAGATACAATGGAGTTTGAGTCTTGGTTCTGTCCTTGCTGCTTCTGTGGCCTTGGGCAAATTACTAACACCCGGAGCCTTGGTTTCTCCATCTGATTAAATGAGGACTCTAACCTCTCTCTCGCAACTTCAATGTGAGGATTAAGAGAGGAGATGCAGGGGCGCCTGGGTGGCGCAGTCGGTTAAGCGTCCGACTTCAGCCAGGTCACAATCTCGCGGTCCGTGAGTTCGAGCCCCGCGTCAGGCTCTGGGCTGATGGCTCAGAGCCTGGAGCCTGTTTCCGATTCTGTGTCTCCCTCTCTCTCTGCCCCTCCCCCGTTCATGCTCTGTCTCTCTCTGTCCCAAAATAAATAAATAAATAAACGTTGAAAAAAAAAATTAAAAAAAAAAAAAAAGAGAGGAGATGCAAAGTGTTTACCACAAAGCAAAGCATATAGTGCCAGTTAATTGTTTTGCTCATTAATTGCATTGTGATGGGGCCGCAGTAACTTCTGTAATGGGGGAGGGGTGGAAATGTCTGACTCCCCATTCCTTCACGCACTAGCGCTGTGACCTTGAACAGACCCGTCTCCTTGTCTGTAAAGTGTGACCCAACTAACAGGATCAAATGAGACGAGTTGCCTCAAGTGCTTTGTAATTTGTCAGCTACCAGGCACATATGAGAAATTTCCGCATAGTTGTTGACTGAGGTGGCTTGTACTTTGTCCCCTTGGAAAATATTTTTCCTCCTCCCAAATAGTAAAAGAAAGTCAGGAATCCCACCATGCCAGACCTGCACTCTAGGCTGGGTCACACAGGGATTTTATTGCCCCAGGAATCATTATTTCTCTATGCCATCTCGTTCCCTCCTACTCTGGCCTTCTTAGGCCAGATCTTGTCCTCAGCTTGCTTCCCCCTGTGGTCTTATGTTGATCCTTTATTAAAACGTCAACTGCAAGTCATGAAAACTGCCTGGTTTCCTGGAGGAGGCGAAGGTGGTGGTGACTGTCCAGCGTGCCCTTTTGTCATTATGATAATTGCTTGGGTGGCCATGCCAAGACATCAAATAAATTGCCTCCTCCCCTTAAATGCCTCAGTGCTGTTTTTGCAACATGAATTTTCCAAGTGTAAAGATAAGCTTTGCTAGTAATTTCACCAGATTCTTAAACGAGGGAAATGGGCAAACAGCTTTCCTTTCTCCACACTCTCCCACTTTTTCCACGGCGGTGTCCAATGACAACACATCCATCACTAGAGAGGCCCCGGGGCCAGCCAGCACTGGCTGCTGGAAGGCTCCCGTCTTCCCAGAGAGTACTGAGGGCCCCGGGGAGGGGGGGTCTGCAGAGCAGAGATAGAGCCGGAGGCCCCGGGGGGAAGAGAGCCCTCACCCTGTTATGTACCATCAGCAGCTCTTGTCTCTGGAAGGAGGGGCACACCTCTTCCCTCCTCCTGGCCTGCCTCAGTGAGCCACACACTGATGAAGTGAAAGCATATGTCACAACCACGTGTCCTCATTAGAGGCTGCTGATGAGTAGGGATGGCAGGAAAAATGAGTCGAGCTCTGCTGGGGCATTTCTTTACTTTTCTAGCAAACTGCCAGGATGTCCTTCCCCTGTAAGAGTGAAGGGAGCGGAGGAGAGAAGAAGGGTCAGAGCAGAGAGACTTCTGATATGCTTTTAGTGGTGCAGCCAATTAAAAAGAAATTAAAACAGAAATCTCTGATGGCTGCTGGAATGCAAAAGTCTTCTCTCTTGGCCTCTTTAAACCCTTGAACAAATTAATTGGATGGATGTTGACTGGGTACCAGCTGAAGGCTTAGGTACCAGTTCTTTCTGTGGTGGGTAGAGAGGAGTGTGTGTGTGTGTGTGTGTGTGTGTGTGTGTGTGTGTGTGTGTGAGAGAGAGAGAGAGAGAGAGAGAGAGAGAGAGAGAGAGAGAGAAAGAGAGAGAGAAATGGAGGGAGGGACTCAGGGGTTGTGGGGCAATTTGGGGATTGAAAGCATGCTGCATGTGATTTGAGCATTTTGGTATATAGGAGACAAAATCTGCTGAAGTTTCATTTTAAAGATAATCAGAGGACTGGGAGAAAGACCTTCTCTAGCCTTGGAGAAAACAGTTGGAAACTGTGAAGGCTCTTGCTTCCAAATGCTGCTTTTTCCCCTGTAGACACTAAACCTTGCGAGGGCTCCGGTGAGCCGTAAGGAAGACCCATGTGGCCGGGTGTTGCTGGGACGGGCAGTGGAAGGTGTGGGGTGGCCCCATGGTGCTAGCAGTTGGCCAGGGGTCGGATGGGATGACTTTACCCCTATGCTGGCACACACTTGTCTAGAAACTTTTTCCGCTGTGCAGTTGGGTGGTCTTGGAAAGAGGAGGATGCTGCCTCCCCTTCCCGGGACCTGGACATTTGGGGGTCACCCAGGTTCCTCCCTGATTTTGTAGGGTTCTCAGCCCTGCCTTCTCCACAACTTCTCTTTCCTTTTTGCACAGTCTGCTTAAGAACTTAGAAAATGGTGACTGTGGCCCTTTGACCCAGAGATCCAGAACGGTTGTCTTACCGTGATCAGGGCAGACGTGCAGGGATGGAGCAGAGCCCCATTGTGCCTCTGTTTCTGGCCCCTGGGCCATCTCTGCTCCATTGCAGGGACAGGGTTGGCATCCCTGGGAATGGTTCCCACCACACACTGAGCCATAAAAAATTAATCTACAGGGCTATCAAATATTTAGTCGGTCTGGTGAATGAACACTTGCAGATTCTTATGAATTCTTTGCTTTGATTAAATAAAATTGAAGGATGGGAGTTGTCTTTTTCAGCACGTTAGCAAAAGGCAAGTCATGGCCGTTACTCTCTGCCCGGGATCCGGTGCCTGGGAGCAGCTGGAATCCGGCAGAACCCACCTGCTTCATGTTTTAGCCCTGACTCTCTGTGCTCCAGAGTTTTGGACTCACCCTGGTTGTGGCCAAGAAGGGTAGTGCTAAGACCAGCGAGCGGCCCTTTACACTTTATGAGGCATTATCCCAGCAGATCCCAAGTTCAATATTCTCAACCTTGGGTAGCCCTCTGATCTTCACAAAATGGGAATCATAATAATAATTGATAATGCTGCCTTACTTATGAGATTATTGTGTGAGATGTATATCAAGGTCCTTGTACCTAGCACCTAGTAGGTTCACAGAAAGTATCACTATCATTATTGCTTTATTTCTACAATACTGTGATTGAGTCGCATCACTCCTTGGATTTGGGAAGGCACGATTTGAGGGGAAGATGTACCTCTGGAGGCTGCAGCCAGCAATTTCTTGGAGTTATAAACTGACCATTTTGTTAACGAGCCTACTTGTTCATCTGTTCATTTGTTCAAGGCTGTTGGCTCATGCTAGATACAGGAGGTGTAAGCCATCAGACCCTGCTCTTAAGGAAAATATGCTTCCACTGGGGGGAAATCACATGTACACGCTAGGTATGTATGTACGTGTTTGTGTCTTAATATGTTCATCATACAGGGAGAAAAAGGTTCCTAAAAATTAGGATTATTATGGGTAGGGTTCTTAGGGAGAGCTTTCTCAAGAGGTAAAATCTATGCCCGGGAAGGGGTGAAGAAGCCTATGGCAGTCCCTGGGGTTTCAGAAGAGCTCAGAGGGGGCTCTGAATGCTCAGCATGTCTGGGGCGAGTTTAGGCTTAAAGGATGCAATTGCTCCAGGAGAGGGGACTGTCTCCTTATTTGTCTGGCTGCTTTAATAGTACAGGAAAAGTAAGCGTGGCCCTGTTTGAGTGCCTTTGGCTCAGCCCAAGGAAGAACCACCCTGCTGCAGTTTAGTGGGGGGCACTGTGGGTTGGGTCTCATCAGACCAGAGTTGTACAACTGTGATCTGCCTGCTGGAGCCCTGGGTCACTGCTGGAACCTGGAACTGGACCCCTGTGGCTGGATGGGAGGCAGGCTGAGCCAGCCCTTCCCTGTCAGCCCTGTAAGCTAGCCCAGGTCTGGTGGGAAGTGAGGGACACGTCCTGATGTCTGGATGACCTGTGGCGTATTGCTCAGTGGCTCGCACTCGCGGGGGCAGATACCAACGTCACAGTCGACATGTGTTGAGACAACCTGGTGGGTGAAGTCAGCGGGTCCTGAAGGAAATGCATCAGCTTCTGTCTTGGTTGAAGACCGAGGTGCCCCATGGGACCATTCTTCTCTTTAACCTGTCCACTTGGTCAGTCGATGAGCAAGGATTTCCTGAGATTTGAGGTGTCAAATATTCAAAAAAGTCCCTAGACTTGGCTCTGTAGGGGTGCATGGAATTGTAGCCGAGCAGGGACTCCCTCCTCTGCCCAAGGAGCTCCCAGTGCAATGGAGGCGAGCAAGAGAGAGACACGCACGAAAGGTTAACAACTTGTACTAGCCTCAGAGACAAGACCATGGGCAGGAGTTCAGGAGATGTCCTAAGACAGCATCTGCTCAGTGACACGAATGTCTGGGGTGGGGAGTGACCGCTGGGCACGGTGGGGAGAGCTGCCTCCTTGGTCGGCCTCTGTGTCTTTCTGCTTCATGAACTTGTCTACGTGAAAAGAGAGAAATTCCGTTTCTCTCCAAACTCCAACGAGGATGAAGAATACCTCTGGACATTCTTTTCTATTTCTCAGTCCTCCTCTACTGCTTATGAAAGTCCTTTGGACACATGGTAAAATATTTGCAAAGAACAGAAGCCTGCAAAGAAGCAGAAATAAATTCACCTGTAATCACATCAGAAACATTGCTACTAGTCATGTTTTGCTTTATTTTCTTCCAATAGCATTATTGTACATTTTTTCTTCACAGTGCTGAGGTCACAGAGCACTTGCAATTTAGTGTTCTGCTTTCTTCTTTAACGTTGTCCTATTATCGGTATTTCCACGTGTTATTGGGATCCGTAAACATATTTTTAAATGACTCATGTCCCATAATATGGATACTCACCTCTTTTCTTTCATTTCCCCTCCTTTTTAAATTACAAATAGAATTGCACTGAATATCTTTCTTCATAATTATATATATTACCTCATTTGTTCATTTATTTTAGAAGCCTTGAATCCCTGCAATGTGCAAGACAATGTGCATTTGGCCCTGAGAAGGAAAAGGCTTTTAGGCATAGGTAATTGAGAATGTCATGGGACAACTTAGGAGGACACCATCTGGAATCACAAAACATATCACACAATCACACAAATCACAAAACGTATCACACAGTTTTGTGATGTTGTCTGTAGCCAGTTCCTGGTTTGCCCTAGCACCATGGGCAGGTTGATTGTTCTGGGCCTCAGTTTCCATATCTGTAGTCACTAGATGGGTTTGAAGCTGCTTCCTGCCTCCAATAATCTGTGATTCTAACTGCAAATGTAAGAGCACACAGGGGTACCTCTTCCCTGAGGACTCACTGAGGCCTGGTGCACAGGTGCTGCTGTGGGGCCTGTTTTCTTCCCCTCTCAGTCATGATCATGGTGTTCATTTGCCCAGCTCTTCTTCTGCACGGTAGTTGAGGGCTAGACTGCAGCCTGGATCTGTTTGGAATTAGCACGGACATAATAGAATTTTATAAAACTGTGAGCAGAGCTTCCACAAGGAAGGAAGACTCTTGACCAAATGCTGACATGCCCAGAGAGGTCCCCTTTGAAACTTGAGCAGGATAAATGGGAGGGATTCTTACCCCATCAAGCCCATGGTAATATCAGAGAAAGTATTGTCCTGAGAAGTGTTGAAGGCGGAACACTGCAAAGACTTTGGAAACATGCCATAGAATGAAAGGCCAGAGGATAGCTGGTACCTGCAGGGTATCCTAGCCAGGTGATTGGGTGTGGCAGTGCCCCAGTTCCACAGACCCCAGATAATGGCATTCAAATTTATGACCTGTTATTCTCAGTTGATACATAACATAGATTGAGACAAGCCAGCACATTTTGATGGGGACTGAGAGACCAGCTCATTTATTAAGGATAGCAGTTTCTTGCTGGGGTCAAGCCTTTAGCTTTGCTGCCTCAATGAACTTAATTTTAACAATTCATGCAGAAGGAAACAGGTTCAGAGAATTGACCACTACTCAGCTAATTCTTTAATGCATGGGGGTACAACTATTAAGGTGGGCAACAAGGAGTGTGTGTGTGGGGGGGGGGGCGGCAGTATCATCCATCTAAGTGATAAATGACAAAGTGCCACCTCCTGTCCCTTACTTATGACAGACATCCTCAATCTCTCAGGATATTCTTTCCACATCAAGGTGGCTTGATAAGTTGCTGTTCTGAACTCTAGGGATGTTTGTTCAAAGAACTGGGTACCATCTTGAGTAAAAGCAGTGAATGTGAAAAACACAGATCTCCCTCTTATTGTCAGCCTCCAGAATGAAGATTGGTTCATGTTATGATAGCGAGTTCTGTTGTAGGCATTTCCCAAAGGACTTGTCTCTGTGCTGTCGTGTATTCTCCATAGCAACACCTGTGGGACGGGCACGCTTGGTATTATTTCCATGGAACAGATTATAGAGGCTCAAGGAACATAAATGGTCTGCATGAGGCAAGTCCTGCAGCTGGGACTTCCCCTGGAAACCTGGTGTCCCTGCCTCCAGGCAGCAGTTTCTTGGGTGTTCCTTTTTAAAAAAAATTTAAGTTTTTATTTAACCTTTTGAGTTTGCACTAACATGAATTCCTCTAGGGTAGGGTCATGTCTTACTTATTGCTGTATCTTTGACTACTTTTCCTCCTCAATCTCAAGTACTGTGACTAACACAGGAAGTGACTAAGAAAGTATTTATGACATACAAGTCAGCAGAAAGCCCCTTCCTTCCTTCCTTCCTTCCTTCCTTCCTTCCTTCCTTCCTTCCTTCCTTCCTTCCTTCCTTCCTCCCTCCCTCCCTCCCTTCCTTCCTTCCTTCCTTCCTTCCTCCCTCCCTCCCTCCCTCCCTCCCTCTAGTAAGAAACCTGTTCCCTCCCTCCCATTCTGGCCTTTCCCACTCTGGGGGTAGGGGAGTGCCCTGAGCTTTAATCACAAGAGCGGCTCTGGCTGTGAGGCTACCCGGGGAACAACCACACCTGTGCAGCAGATAATGACATTATCACTCCGCTGGGGCTTTCTTTCCCATAAACAGGCTAGTCATTAAACCCTTATTTGCAGCCCTGACAGCAGGAACCACAAGCCTCTAACCAGCTTAAGACTGGGGGCGGGGGTGGGGGGTCCTCAGTAGAGGGATCCCTGTGCAGAAAGCCTTCCAGGACAGTGGCAGTACCTACGTTGCAAAAGGTGGAGGGCTCGGGGAGCAGGTGGCCCCATGGGTGAGCTCCAGGCAAGGCAGCAGGAGAGAGGCCTGAGCTAGGAGGAAGTGGGGCTTGGAGGGTGGGAAGTAGATTGGATTTAGGGCTGTAGGGAGAGGCGGGAGGCCGAATAGCCTAGCTCCCCAGTCCCCCTCTGGACCATCTTTGTTTTCTGACTTATCATGTGTCCCCTTTGGGGATGGCCTTTTGACATGTGCTAATTATAAGCTGTCCTTCGGTGCATTCTGAGAGTTCTAATAATTAGAAATTCTAATTCCAGTCCTTTGAGCTACTCCCAGCAGCCTTATCCGGTGAGAGGAGCACTTGACACATTTGCTCTCCTGCTCAAAGTCACTGCAGGAGGCCAGCAGCGGGCTGCCTGGAGGAAGGATCCAGATTTGGGGAGTAAGGATGGAAACTTCTCTCCATAACCCAATGTCTCAGAAGAACATCTCTCTGTGGTTTGTTCGTTTTTTTTTTTTTTTCCACGTTTATTTATTTTTGGGACAGAGAGAGACAGAGCATGAACGGGGGAGGGGCAGAGAGAGAGGGAGACACAGAATCGGAAACAGGCTCCAGGCTCCCAGCCATCAGCCCAGAGCCTGACGCGGGGCTCGAACTCACGGACCGTGAGATCGTGACCTGGCTGAAGTCGGACGCTTAACCGACTGCGCCACCCAGGCGCCCCTGTTCGTTTTTAAAGAGGAATATTTTCAAGGCAAATGGGACGGGGCCCCCCTGGGCTCCGATCTTAGCCTGGTGGAGCCTCACTGTGGGACCCTGGACAGGACACTCTTGGATCTCAGTATCCTCGCCTGTATACCGAGGGGATCAGATCTGTGATTGCCCAGGGCCCTTCCAGTGCTGAGATTATTTGAATCCATGAAATGTGGTAATAGTGTGTTCGGGGGGTGAAGCCCCTGGCTCCCCCAGGGCCAGCTACAGGACTTCATTTGCATGTCGTTTGATAATAAGATATTAAATAACTTCATTCAAGGTCAAAGTAAGGGCCCAAGCCCCGTGTTTTTTTCTGCCTTACCACACTGTCTGCTTAATCTCCCCTAGCCTTGGTTTCTTCATCTGTAAAATGGGGACGATACTACCTGGGAGATGGTATCGGTGAAGCTCTGTGTAAAGTGCAAAGCACTGACCGTGGGGAGGGATCTCCATATGGTCATCCTAGCCTTGCATAGATCCTTTGGAAGAGGTGCACCGTGGTTTCTTCACGGCCTCATCCCACACAGGGCCACAATCTGAGAGCATCTCCGGGGCCTTGTAGCAGTATGGCGCCCAGGACCGTGGTAGGGAGAAGATGGGCACTCCAGCTCCAACTTGGACTGAAGACTCCCCCTCCCTTGCTGGGGAGTCGCCCCGTGGGACTGATAGAGGTGGACGTCAGTCCTTGGGGTCCACCCTTCCGTCTTGTCCGCTAGTGACGGTGAGTGTGCTTGGTGTGGTAGGATGTGTTACTGGTGCACAGCGTGTACACTCACGTTGTTTCTTCACAGGTGCAGGGTGGGCGGAGGGGGCTGCTCAAGGTCATGCAGCTAGGGGACTGAGGAACGAGACAGGGGCAGGGAAGGAACTGAAGCTTTGAGCTCCGAGAATCAGTCCCACTGCCACACCACAGCCCCCCTACCCCTGTGAGCTTCTCCCACGGTTTTGTCTCACTCTGCCATCCAGAACCTCCCTGTCTGGGCTTGGGCCCCAAAGCTGTCCCTTGCTAGTGGGCATCCTCAAGCCTTAGAACTTAGTGGTGGAGAGACCCTTGGATGTCATCAGGTCTGACTGTTTTAGTTAGTTGGTGCTGGAGTGGGGGTAAGATGATTGAGTAGTTCCCAAGGCCACATAGCTTGTTAAAGCAGTCTGAGATGACCATCTCTCCCCACCAGGAACACAGTGCCCTTTACCCCCCACCCTACTGCCTTTCTTGCCCTGAAGTTCCACCAGCGGGTTGTATACTGGTGTAGTGAGGCCCAGGGTTTCATTTTATTTAGCCGATCTTTGAGAGAGAGGGGAAAAACAGAATGTAAAGCCTCTGCGTGTGCCCCATTCTCCCTGTGTTTGTCAGCTCGGGCTGCAGCAGCAAATACCCCGGACCTGGGGGCTAGATGACAGACATTTACTGTCTCACAGTTCTGGAGACTGGAAGTCTGAGATCAAGGTTTCTGTAGGGTTGGTTTCTTCTGAGGCCTCTCTGCTTGGTCCTCTTCTCCCTGGGTCTTCATGTGGTCTTCCTGTGTGTGTGTGTCTGTGTCCTCCCATCCTCTTTTTATAAGGACACCTGTCAGATTGGCGTAGGGCCCGCCCTAGGACCTTATTTTAGCCAATCACCTCTTCGAAGACCCTGTCTCCCAACACGGTCACCATCTCAGGTTCTGGCAGTTAACACTTCAACTTATGGCTTTGGGAGGGTGGGGGGACTCGCCAGCCCCTGACATTCCCCCTCATGTCACCTTGTGTCTGTTTGGCCCCTGTGGGCATTTGCATTCCCAACTCTATCTTCTACTGGGAGCCTTGGCGAATGATCAGGAGAGACTCCAGAATGGAAGGAATGTCCCGGAAATGCTAAAGAGGGGGAAGCAGAGGGGCTGCCTGTGGCCACCCCCCACATTCACCCCACAATGGCTGCTCCCCAGACTTGCCTGGAGTAAGGGCAGGAGGACCAAGCCTACTCAGAAAACATTCAGGGCCGAAGAGGGAGGAGGTAGTTCTAGGGAGTGTAACCGATTAAAATAATCATATCAACCGGCCCTCAAAGAGACATATTTATAGCCATGGTGACACATTTTTGAGGATCCAATTTAGATCAGACTCCAGGAGTCTTATTTTTAGGCCCAGAGGAGATCCCTGTAGGCAGGTGACCTGGTCTCCTGTGGCTTTGTGTCCATTCTGTCCAATTGGAGACTCTCAAAGCTGGAAGACATTTGGAAGGTCCTATTAGCCCAGCCTTCTACCTGATGCCTGTATCACTGTTCCCGTGGTCCCCCTGAGGGACCATTCCACCTCTCTCAGATGCTTCTAGTGCCAGGGAACACCTTTGTATCCAAGGGGCCCATCCTATCCTAGGAAAGTCAGAAGGAACTTTCTTCTTTCTAAATCTTCTATCTGCTGGTCGGGTCCACCTTTGGGGATGAACAGAATGTGTCTAACCATTGGGCAGCTCTTCACAGGTCTTGAAGACAGGGCTGATGGACTGTTGGCCTTCTCTGCTCCAGGCTGTGGACCCCAGTTTCTCCGTCAGCAGCTCCTCTCAGGATTTCATTCTACCCTGTTTTTTGATGAATGTGAATGTTCAGTTCTGGGGTGTAGTACCTTCCTCAGTGCCCTCCTCATGGGGCCAGCTGTCATTCTGGGTCCAGATAAAACTTGGCCAATTGTCATCAACTGGTCTTTGATGAGAAATTGTAGGGAAAACAGAGTACTTCTCAAAAGGAATCACTCAACAGATAGCTGTGCTATCAGTTTGGCCAGGAGAAAGGTAGAGGCTAAGTATTGATAGAGGGAATCTGCCCTATGTGAGGGGTGGCACTATGCCCCTCTGGGGACCCAGGTCAGGCCACAGGATGGGGGGATAAGCTAGAGGACCCTGGTCAGTGGTCCTGCTGGGAAATGAACTTTTGGGCATCTTTGGTTTGCATACCCTACCCTGCCAGGTCTGAGAATGGGGTGGGGTCCTTCCAGCCCCATCTGTGGGTGCCCTGGACAGGGAGAGCTTGGGGGGGGGGTCCCTTGTGCAGGGCCATGTCCTCTGGCTCACAGAAGGCACACCTTTAGTGTCACACTGAATGGAACATGTACATCCAAGACTCAGCTCTGTGGCCGACCTACCCCTTGTGAGACCTCGAGCAAAGGTCCCCACTTCCCTTATCTTCAGATTCTATCTGCCTCCTTTGCTGTTCTGAGGATGAAATGGGGTGACACCTGGGAAAGAACACAAGCCCCAAAGCTCTCCACAAGTGTCACAGGTGAATGGTTAGGCAGCTACCTCCACCTACACAGATATTTATATCATAGTGCCCAACACCCACAACAGAACAAAAAGAAGTAAGTTAGTTTTGAGAGGTGGAAAAACTCATAATTTAGAAGGTACTTCATTGGAGCTGTTAGAGTAAGATTGGCCTAATTGTCCAAATACCAGTTTTTGTGTTTCCTTCTAAAACTCTATTTTGTGTTAAAGGCAAGAATACAGTGTGCGTGTGTGTACATGTGAGTGTGTGTTTTTATTCTTTGGACAAATGAGGGGTGTTCCTCTGTGAACGGGGATGCCCACATAACCTCTCCCACTCCCTGCCCGAGTCAGCCCCTGCTCACCTCCTCAGCTGGCATAGTTGTGTTTATATTACCTAAAGGAACACAACAGAAGAATCCAGTTAAGTGTCTGACTTCAGCTCAGGTCATGATCTTGCAGTTTGTGGGTCTGAGCCCCACGTCAGCCTCTGTGCTGACAGACAGCTCAGAGCCTGGAGCCTGCTTTGGATTGTGTCTCCCTCTCTCTGTGCCCCTACCCTGCTCGTGCTGTCTCCCTCTCTCTCAAAACTAACATTAAAAACATTATATATATATAAACATTAAAAAAAGAAAAGAATCCAAGTTTGGGGACAAACAAATGCCTAGAAATTACACCTCTCAGGGGAATCACTTGCTGACTCTTCTAGAGAAACTCTCGTTGCTTGAAACAAGATGAGAATTTCCCAGAGTAGACCCTGCAAGATGGCAGATTCTGTGGGCAGGCTTTTAAAAATGATGAAATTACTTGTTCACTGTGATCAGGATTATAGTCGAGTGGCTTATGTCTACTCTTCTGCCTGGCTTGCAGCTAAAAATAAGATTCGGGAATTGGGTTTTTCTCTTTTGTCCTCACCACAGAGCAACCTCTGTGAGCACTGGCATTACGCAGAGGCCTCATGTAGTGACCAAGCTCTCAGGCTCTGGGCGCTCAGGAGAACGTGTGTGGCCTTTGGTTTATGTTTCTGGAGGATCCCTTCTCCTGACTCACCCTTTCTCCGTGTGGACACTCCATCTGGTGTCTTCATCCCACGTCTTCCCTTTGTAGTGTCCAGGGAGGGACCTTAAAGGCATAATTCTGTGGCATCACCTCCTTGGTATGCTCAGTCAGAATCACTGCTGGACTGTCAACCCCATGAGGGCAGGGACTGGGTCCATCTTGGCCTTCAGAGTAGCCGTGGCATTGTGTAGGCAGTCCATAATCATTTGTGGGATAAGTGAATAGATTTCCATTTCTAGGATCCTTTCCAGAACTGGCGCGGGGACAGAGAACTTCACTTGCTTCTCTTTCCCAGTTCCCTCCAAACAGTGGGCGACTAGTGGAGAAGCTGGCTCCGGGCATTTCTGCCCCAGGCCGCAAATCCTGTGCCTCTCCAAATGAGGCTCAGAGAGCCAGAGGCACAAGTAGGCATCCAACCTTTGCCTCCTTGCTCTCACTGTGACTGATGGGATTAAAGAAGTCTGGCAGCATTTTTAGGTCTTCATCTGCTATTAGCTGATTAAAATGAAAAAAAAAAAAAAGAAAAAGAAAAAGAAAAAGAAAAATCTGCATCCTGGGACCTCCTGTTCTCGAAGCAGCTGAAGAAAGACTAAGGAGCTATCAATGACTTCCTGGCTTATGTGGCCCTATTTTTGGCCTCAAACCCATTGTGAATTGCTATCTTTCCCCCCAATCGTCAGCAGGAAAATCCATCAACAAATTAAAATTCCCTTCAGAGTCAGAACGGCTTTGGTTTCTGGGTTTCTAAATGACCTTAATTTTAATCACCAATGCCATGCAGGTTTGGAAGCAACCACAGCCACTGAACCTCTTGCTACTTGCTGAGGCAGCAACGTGCTGGGGTTTTCACAGTCTGCAAGCTTCTGGGTTCATGGGTGATCCCTCTGGAAGCCTTATCGATTTCTAAAGAGCTTCGTGCCCCTGCTTTCATTGGCCTGACCCAAGCGGTTCTCATGCAGCTTTTATAGCTAAATTCACACACCCATGGCAAGTTTTCCACCACCTTCCAGTGAACTTGTCCTAGGCCCTCAGAGGACCCCTTCTGGTGGCTGTTGCATGCAGGGGCCCTTTGCAAGACAAACCAAGAACCAGACACAGGTCTCAGGCTGCCACGGCAGGCTGGGTTATCCTGGGGTGGCCGGGAGCCCTGTCCAGCACCATGTCAGCTCTCCAGCTCATTTTGAAGTAGGCCGTCTTGACCAGGAATCCTCGGTCTCCAATAAACCAAAATGGAGGCCTCTGCTTCCCATAATGTGGCGATTCCGATAGCCTGTAGATGTTTTTCTGTCATTGCCGTTTTCTGGAGCCACATCCTATGTTGTCTAGACATTGATAAACTGGAGGAGAACCAGGCTTCCTACTTAGGCCTTCGGAGGTGTTGGTGGGGAGAACGTGGCGATTGACAGGCAGGGCCCTGAAACAGAGATGAGCAGGAGAGGCAGCCGGGTGAATGGGAGGAACGCAAGTGGACCGAGTGCAGGTCTGGGAGTTTGGACTGGTCTGCTGTGAGGTTCTTGGGGTGAGGGGCGGGGCGCCGTGAAGAGATTGGGCTTGCCTGCAGAGTTTAGTGCTGTGTGTGTTCATTGTACGCCCCTTTCCTCACACAGTAAGGTAATCAGTTTGCCAAGACTGTTACTTGTTAGTAATAAGAAGTGTAAGAAACATTTACTGGGCACTTACTGAGTGCGAGGAACAGGGCACTCGTCACAGCTGTGTGAGGAAGGGACTATTACTCTCTGCATTTTCCTGATGAGGGAAGCCAAGCTGGCCGAAGTGTCATAACAAGTACCACACGCTGGGGTTGGGCGGGGGAGCTTAAAACTACAGACATTTGTTTTCCTACTGTTTTGGAGGCTGTCCGAAGTCAGGCAGGGTTGGTTCCTTCTGGGGGCTGTGAGGGCCTTAGCCTCTAGAAGGTCGTCTTCTCCCCGTATCTTCACGTCATCTGCCCTCTGTACCTGTGTCCGGATTTCTTCTTCTTGTAAGGACATCGGTCATATTGGATTGGAGCCCACCCTAACAGCCTCATTTTAAAGACCTTATCTCCAAATACATTCTGAGTTACTAGAGATTAGGAATGCAACATGAGTTTTTTTGAGGGGTGACACAGTTCAGCCTGTAACAGGCACAGAGGGGCTAGGTAACTTGCCTGAGGTTGCACAGCTATAGGATCAGAAGTCAGGGGTCTGACTCCAGAATCCCCTGGTGTTGCACATACTGAAAAAAATAATGAAGAAACGCCAAAGCAAGGTAACGCAATTGTGCACAAATGCACGTTGCATTTAAAACAAATATTTTAAGTTTAGATGAATTAAATAAAGGAGCTCCTTTAAAAAGAAAAAGAATCAAATACATTATGATTCTGCCATTCAGAGGACAATTACTTAATATGTGAACTTAATGTTAATTCTTTGTGTACCACCAGGGATGAGGTCTGGTAACAGGATCAAAGTGGAGACTTGGTGGAAAGTGGGATCTCTTCCCATTCTGTGTGGCATCTCTGTGGAGGTGTATATAACCCCGTCAAGGATTGCTTTGAGGTCTAATTCTGGGTCCTCTGTGAATGTAGACTTGGCTAGTGGGCCCTTGCTCCTCCCTGCCTCCTTGGGGTAGCCTTTCTGAAACTTTGGGGCTACCCAGTCTCTAGTCTTGGACTACTGTGCTCCACTTCCTCCCAAGTCTGGACACCTGGGTTCTGAACTCTCCAGGAAAAAGTGGTGACCTTGGGAAGGTCATATACCTTGAGCTTACCTTCCCTGTCTCAAATGGAGGTGTTGTAGTAAAAGGTGACCTTTATGGGTCCCAGCAGATCCAAATGTCTCCACAATTTTGATGCTGTGACTGAGAGCTCTTTCTCCCTATTCTGTGGCTGAATGTTATGCTAAATGAAATTGTAGTGCCTGGAACCCTGTTGGATTGTACCCGATGGCACCCAGATGCCATCAGGGACAATCAGGGTCTTCTGATCGCCTGGCATTACATCCGCTGAATGCTGCTCCCCCAACATCGTTGCAGATGACCGTGTGGCAGGGTGCCGTTCCATGGTGAGGGACCGCAATCAGGAGGGAGGAGATGATTGAAGTGTGGTCGTTAGAGCTAATGTGGAGCCTGCTCGGTCCTACCCACAGCGTAGCCATGGCCTCTGCAATGTAAAATTGGTTTTAACAGATGGATCTGTAAGGCCAGGAGCTATGGGAGGTGATGCGTGTCAAAGTGAGGTGGCAATAGCTTTGTAACACGGTGTCCTTCACAGTCTGGCCTAGAGGTCACCCTGAGATCTTGGGACAGGCTCTGTGTTCTTCCAGCTGTGTGTTCCCAGCACAGCTTTCTAGCTTTCTTTTTCTTTCCCTCCCCTTCCCTTTTATTCCTCTTTTCTCTATCTCCCTCTCCTTCTTTCCTTCCTTTTTTCTTTTTAAAACTTAAAAAAAATTTTTTTAAGTTTATTTATTTTGAGAGAGAGAGAGAGAGAGAGAGAGAGCGAGCACACAAGCAGAGGAAGGGCAGAGGGAGAAGGGAGAGAGAATCACAAGCAGGCTCCGCACTGCCAGTGCAGAGCCTGACGTGGGGCTTGATCTCACAAACGTGAGATCAAGAGTTGGACGCTTAACCAACTGAGCCACCCAGGCACCCTTTTCCTTTTTTCTTTTAAGTACTGTTGATCAGAGCTTTCAGATCAAAGGTGATAGTTTGCCTCCTGTGGGCATTGCCATTCTGTGTGACATAACATGCATGCCCTTGGTTCTGTGAATGGGCACCAAAGTGCACGTAGAAGGGTTATCTGCTCATAGTCTTTCCTTTCTCTTACCTTTCTGACCCCTTAGTATCTTGCCACGGCTAGATTCAGCCCGCCTCGTGCATTATTATTTCTCTGACTACTGAAGCCTCCAGTGACTGGTTGTAAAATGTAATGACTCTTTTCTTGGAAGTTGTCACAACTTAACATACCCGTGCTATAAATAGTAGGTGTGCGTAATTGATTTGCTTTGTGTCTCACTAGAGGATAAGCTCTTTGAGGACAGGGACCCTGTCTGCTTTCACTGTAGTACTCTCAGAGCTTAGCACACTGTGTGGATTGCAGTAGGTCTCAATGCTTGTTTGTTGAGTGAATGAGGGAGGTGGGGGGTTGGATAAGTCTTCCTTTGGGGCTGAAGAAACGGGTTCAAGCAGGTAGGTGGTTTGCCCAAACATCTCTGGTTGCCATCAGATGACATAGACCTGGGCTCTGTCCTTGCAATCTGTTCAAGGGGACCGCAGCCACACCCATTACTCTCCTGCCTATGGGGAGCCTATTGTCTAGTTGGAGAAGCCAGGGGAAGGTGGGGGAGGGTCATGCAAGGAAGTGTGCTAGGCTGTATGACAGGTGAGACACAGGCAGCCGGGATCCAAGAGGCAGGGAGCTCTGAGCTAGGGATGGGTGGGTCACCCTGAGCCACACAGCTGGTCTTGGCCTCCACCTTCAGCAGCTGTGGTTGGCTCCTGATGTTCCTGCCAAGGGTGTGCCTTTGCTGGACTTCTCACCTCCTTCCAGCTGTGCTCCTGCCAGGAGCACTTTCTGGGGGTGGTCCCGTTCCCTGCCAGGGTGGATTTGGGTCTGTCCTTTCCCTCCCAGCATCCCATGGGCATCTCCATAGACTGAGGAAGGGTGTGGACTATCCAGCCTCAGGGCCACAATATGGGCAGGGCTCTGCTGTAGTTGTTTGGTGGCTAAGGTATGGAACTGGGAATCTGGGAGGGCCTGGCTCACTCTCAATATAATATATGAGGGAAGAGCTCGTTCTCCGGAAGGGCCCATCCCTGAACAGTTTTTGTTTGTTTTACCTTGGAGGAAGGTGTCAACAGTCATTAGATGCCTGTGTTTGCCAGGTGCTAACAGGATGCCCTATATATATAATCTTCCCTACAGCTCTCTGAAGGTGGTATTGTTATTATCCCCATTTTACAGATGAGAAAGCTGAGGTTCAATGTGTTTAAGTGGCTTACCTAAGGTGGGCACAGCTAGTGAATAGAGAGTCCAGATTCAATCTCTGGCTCCCCAACGCCACCTCCCAAGTATTTCTGTGCTGCCGTGATGAATTCTAAGACCCAGGTAGAGCCAGGGAGCTCCAGAGACAGGTGCCATAGAATGGAAGACCTAGCCAGGACACCTTTCTTTCCTGCAGACTGCCTGGTGCCCCTGGGTCAGGGGCCCTTCCCAGTGCCTGGAAGGCCAGGGAGTTTGCTCTTGGCGCTCTCAGGAGTCAGCAGTGGGCAGGGAGTCCGGCTTCTGCTGAGGTCTCCCTGCTACTCCCAGCCTCACCAGAGACTGTGACTGGGCCCCAGGTGAGGGCTCAGGAGGACCCAGACCTGGCCTTCTCAGAGCAGACCATCTGGATTATTGGTGTGTGCATGTGTTCCATTTTGGGTGTGCTGAAGTGTCTCATCTGGTTTTGGTTTAGAATTTGAGCCCTGTCTCTTTGTTACCCACCCCTGTAGATTTATACACAACCATAGTCCCGTGTAGAAGACAGGTGCTTGGCCGTCTGAGGCCCTGGAGCTGATGGAAGGAAGCAATGACTTTGATGAAACAAGATAAGCAACAATTTAGAAACTTTCTATCTAAGCTCTGTGATGTAATTTCCTCTCATGGCAGATTTATCTCCTCAATTCTGTGCAACTCAGACCAGTACCGGAATGGCTTCCCCCTTCCTGTCTGCACACCCGTCTGAGTTGACTGTCAAGGACACGGGTGCCCTGAAGCCGTGAAGAGAGTTTGCCTTAGAAGGCAGGGAGCCAGGCTCTGGATTCTGGCCCTGCCTGTCATTGGTTGCATGACTCTGACCCACTCACTTAGCCTCTCTGAGCCTAGGAAGCCTCGTGTCTCAAAGGAGAATTCAGTGGTGATACCTGAATTACCTTAAGGCAAGGGATGGTGCCAGACTGGGGACTTCTGGGTGCAATTCTCTGTCTTACTTAGCATGCCTCAGATTTGCTGCTTTCCCATTAGCAAGAGGCAGTACCTTTTTCTTTTCTTTTCTTTTTTTTTTTAATTTTTGTTTTTGTTTTGGAATTGAGAGCCATTAAGGTTAAAGTGGAATTAAGAGACCATCTTCCTGGCCTCATTGTGTCCTTCAGGGATCACCTCCCCACCTTCCTATCTGTGCACTAATGGCCTAAAAAAAAGGGAGGGGAGCATAGCCGGTTAAGAATGGAATCAATTTATTTGTAGAGACCCTCCCCCTTCTCCAAGGGCTTGAAGACGGAGTCTGACTTGAGCCTCCTGGAACTTATGAGAAGGAAACGAGGCTCACTGGCCCAATAGCCCAGATGAGGAAACTCCAGCACCCAGAAAGGTCAGGTAGTTCTCAGAAAGTCACACAGCAATTTGAAGGCAATAGAACTCAGGGATTTTGACTCCCATCCAGTGTTTCTCAAACTTTATTATGCACAAGAATCTCCTGGGAATCTTGTGAAACTGCAGATCAGGAGATCTGGGGTGGGGCCGGGACATTCAGTATTTCTGACAAGGGCCCAGGTGTTGCTGATGCTGCTGGTCTGGGGACCTTGCCAGGAATAGCAGGGGGCTTGGTGAAGCTAGGAGGCTGGGGTCTTTGCAGTCTGGGTGAGTGGGAGTGAGCCCTCTGTCCTGTGTGAAATCTCTCCTACCTCCTTACTGATGTGTGTGCCCCCAGCTTTTCCTAAGTTTTCTTTTTCTTGTGCCGTCAAGGCCTGGGCTGCTGCTGGGGTGCTTCCCCGGCCCATTTTCTCCTGTCTCATCCTGCTCTGTGTTTGAAGTAGACGTCACATCTTCGCTGGTTTCTTCGAGGCCCCCGGCTTACAAGTCTGCTCTAGGCTCATAGTCCCCGTTCCAGGGAGACTCGAATGCCTGAATTAACTCCCTCTGGAGCACTAAACTGCCCTGAGTGCTAACCCAGTTTGTATTTTTAGAGTGTGCTCCATCAATTACCTCACTCGCAGAGCCGCTCTCTCTGCTCGACAGGGAGGGGCGGCAGAGTTCATCCTCAGGCTTTCCTGAGTTGCCCCTCCTGGTCCTCATCCCTCATGAAGTCATCCTTTTCCTCTCGGCACTGTATCCTTAGTGCTCAGGATGGAGAGATTATCCACCCCATTTGGTAGATGTGGTGGAAACGCAGGCCCAGAGCAAGTGACAGTCCCCAGGATTAGGGACCCTACGCCCTTCACCTTCCTGCTCGGGCGAGGTCATGGAAAAGGGCCATTCTCCCATGTCAAGCAGGGCTGGGGACTCTCTCTGAGCCACTGTTTTGCAAGAGGCTGATCTGAAGGGAAGCCAGGTGGGGGGCCATGACCCATGCCACCCTCTGGTGGACTGGTCTTTATTTGTAAAGTTCAGCTGGAAAATCCTCACGCCAGAAAAGACAGCCAGGGCCACTACGCTCCTGCCCCCCCTGGGGAGACCTTTGACCCGGGCCCCAGACAAGTCTTGCTAAATGACTGGGTTTGTGTTTCAACCCAGTTTCTCCCACCTGTGGCCAAGGCGTTAATGAGCAGCGCTGCCCCCAAGCCGGGCCGGGTAGGACAGGGCCTCTCCAGGTTGGGGGAGGGGGAGGGCTGCTTCGAAATTCAGGGTGACACAGTGGCTGGCACTTCTTAACCAAGCTCTGTCTCTGGACCCAAGGCCTGTGGATTGGCAAGTTCATGACTTCTTCCACCAATTAAATGTGAGCGCTGGCTGTGGTCAAGGCCCCAGGTGGGCTGCCCAAGGGCTCAGAGCCAGAGGGGAGTGAACAGAACACAGTCCCTTTCTCAAGGACCTTGTACCTCTTCCTGGGAAAGCATGCTGTATGCATCTGTAAAAGTGAAAGCTGAAAGCACCAGGAAGTGTGAGTGTGTGTGTGTGTGTGTGTGTGTGCGCCTGTGTCTATGCCAATGTGTGGCACACGTATCTATGTGTGCTTGTCCGTGTGTTTATATGTGTATATCTGTATGAGTATGTATGTGAGTATGTGTTTGACTTTGTGTGTCTGTGAGTGTGCTTTAGGCTGTGACTCTTTGAAGTCCACCCTCAGTGGGGAGCCAGCAGACAGCCTCAGGGCCCGGCTGCTCTGGAGTATGGCCCTGAACCCCAGCATCGTGGATGGGACAGGGACATGTTCCCTGTGGAATATCTCTGTTTGGCTCTATCCTGGATGTTCCTTCTGCCCAGAAGACAGTGGGCAGCACTCATAGTGAAGGGAGGGGAACAAAAAGGAAGGACTAATTCCACTTCGTTCAGCACGTGCCTGGCCCCCCGCTGGGTGACAGACTCAGAAGTGCACCAGATTTGCTCTAGTGTGGGGGACAGTCCTCGCCTGTGCTCTGCCTGGAGGGAAACTGAGCAGGAAGTGAAGAGCCTTTGGAGGACCGGTAGCCGAGCCGCGTCCTAGGTGGAGGTTAGAGTGGCTCCTGGAAGTGAGGAACTGAGATTCAGGACACCCAGTGTCTTGTCCTGATCCTTGCCGTGTGATCTTGAGAAAGTCACTTGCCCTCTCTGGGCCTCGCTTCCCCAAACCTGTGGAACGAAGACCCTGGATCATCTCATCTTACAGGAGTTATTAGATTCTGCAGCTGAATGAGTCACTCCACAAAATGCAGTCTGAGCTGTTTGGCCCGCAGAGCCTAAGATACTTACTATTTGTCCCTTTGCAGAAAAAGCTTGCCACCTGTGTTATAAGTGCTTTATAAATATGGATTTATTTAATCCTCATAACAGCCCTATTGAGATGGTATTGTTATTTATTATTATTATTTTAAAAATTTTACATCCAAGTTCGTTAACATATAGTGAGAAGGTATTATTATTGTGCCCACTTTATGGATGAGGAAACTCAAGCGCAGAGATATCAGATACCGTGCTTAAGGCCACACACTTAGGAAGTAGGAGATGACACATGAACCCAAGCAGTGGGGCCCAGAGGGCTGGAGCTCTGGCCACCCCGTAGTACCGAGAAAGGACCCTCGGAGGGAGGATGGGCTGAGAAGATTGAGATGCTGACCTTGCCAGGCTTTTGTCCGGAGTAGTGATGTGTCAATGCTCTGCTTCGGAAATTGTCATAACGCGGATGTCTGGGGACCACCCTGCCTCTGGGGATCCTCAGTCTCCACACTGTTTCTCTTAAGCTTTAGATAGTTCTTAGAGGCAACACCTGCATGTCATTAGCTGGGCCCTGCTCACAAGAGCTTCTCCATAAAGACTTCCTAATTTAGATTATTGGTCAGTGTTTGTACAGTTGCCACGTGCTGTGGTCTGTGTCCTAGCTGCCTGCTCTAGCTCATAAATGCTTGGAAGGCCTGGGTTGTGTTTTGCACGGTGTATTGTTCAGGACAGAATGGCGTCTCGTCAGGCCAGAGCATTCTGGGGCCACAGTGCTATCAGAAGGGAGCTGTCAAATTGCCTGCACCTCGAAGAGGGTTCGACCAAAGCCAAGAGTTATGTGCAGGGAGGATCAGTGATGTAGCAGGTGCCGTCCGAGCCCCGTCCCCCGGCCCCACCCCCCCCCGGTGCTCTCCATTCCTATCCTATGCTCCCAGTCGGTGCCCGCCCCTCCTCCTCACTTCTCAGAGCCAGAGTGAGCCCAGAAAGAGTCAGTGCCTGCAGGAACAACCCCAGCCACAGACCCCCCAGCATCTGGCCCCTCAAGTGGCACAGCCACAAGGCATGTTCTACACCAAAGCTTCTCACAGAACTTTCTATGATGATGGAAATGCTCTACACCTGTGCTGTCCAATATGGTAGCCACTGGCTCATGAAATGTGGTGAGACTGAGGAACTGAATCTTCAGTTTTAATTTAAATGCCAGTAGCCAGTTGTGGTTGGTGCCTGCCATGTTGAGCAGGGCCATTCTGCCGTTTCCTGGAGGTCCCCAGCGGGACTGAGCCTGGCTCCGTTGCCGTTAGCTGTGTGCTCACTGTTAACAAACCCTGCGTTGAATTCCTCACCTTCTCCACTCCCCAGCTGATTCTTCCCTGGAATTGCCATCCAAATAAACTATTCATTCCAGCCATATGAAATTGCCATTTTTTTTTTACATCAAAAAATTGTTGAATGTTACTACTTTCATATGCTTTAGTTTGCACCGAAATCCCCAGCTTGGGTCTGCTCTCTGGGCGAACCCAACCTCATGAGGTATTGAGGTTTGTATTGATTTGTGTGCATAAGCTAGGGGAGGAAGGTTTGAAATCATTCCCTGCCCAGGCTAGATTCTAATCCCAACTGTGCCTCAAAGTGGCTGTGTGGCCTCGAGCAAGCCATGAACCCTGTCTGTGCCTCAGTCTTCAGTGAAGATAATCCTGCCTGCTCCTTGGCCCGGTGCCTGCCCTTACCTGCCTTGCAGGCTGGTTGGAAGGAACAAGGGAGCTTGGAGACGGGACTAGTCATAACAACGGAGCACAGTGAGGATGAAAGGCGCCTTTCCAAGATGCACTGCCCCGGCTGCACCCTCTTTCTGGCTACAGGGATGCTTGCTCATGGCTGATGGAAACCGGACTGCGTGTGTCTTTGATGCTAGGATGGGCGTTCCTGGCTGCCCTGGATGCCAGTGTCCTGAAGCTGTCTTTGCATACTCTGGTCTTCTTGGCAGGGTGAACTTAGCCTCTAGCATGAGCTCCTGAGCAGGAACACTGGAAAAACTCACCCTGGCTGCCATTTGATCAGAGCAAGAGCATGATTTAATGAATGGCTGCCGAGGGCCTCACATTTGTTTCCCTTGTCCACAAAGTGGCAGTAAACAGTTTAGGTGGTGACTTGAAGGCTTATCCTTTTTAGATTTTTCCTGGAGTGGAACTATTGGAATGGACGGGCTGGGAGCCTTGCACTTGTAGTCAATGTGGATTTTCCTAGTTCCCTCGATCTTCTCGAACTTCCTAGAGGTTTGTTCTTTCAGCTTGGGTTGGCCTTTTCCAGAAGCTCAGAGCCCCCCAGAATATGCTGGAGGGAGGCTGGTCCATCAAGGGACCGTTCAGGAAACCAGGGCTCATGCTAACAAGTGCAGTAGGAGTTTATATGGGGAACTAAGTACAGAGGTAGTGGAAGAGATAACAAGCTGAGCATATGATGGGGAGATGACCCCCAGAACAGCAGTAGCAGGAAGCTGCTAGCATCCCTAGGGCTGGGGAAACAGGGGGAGCTGGTTTCCTGGAGCTCAGAATCCAGTAGTGTCTGGGGATGTTGGAATTTTGGAAGGCCTGCTGGGTGGAGCAAGATCTCAGAGGAAGTGACTCCTTGGGGATCCAGGGGGCCCAGAGGGGGTAGAACCACTGTGGAGACACCACCCAACACACAGAGAGAGGGAGAAGTGTCCTGGTGTCTCTTCTCCTTTTTGCAGGAAGAACAAGTCTTCTGCCTGTATTCCTATTGGCCAGATCTGCCAGAAGGCAGAGGGCGAGAGAGTGGGGTGGGGGTGGGGGAAGTGCGGTTTGTAGAGGGGGAGTCAGGAGTGGGTCAGCATGGGGGCCTAAGAGAGCCTTCACAAGAGAGGTTCTAATCCTGGAGCCTGTGAATGAGCTTCAGGGAGGCCAAGCACCTCTGGGGAGTGTAGGCACTGTTTTGTGTCCATGTATATACACCCGTTTTCTAGAAAGAGAGCCAGCATCCTTCTTCGGATTCTCAAGTTGTCCTGCGCCCACCGAAAGATCTAGCACCATCGATAACACCACCTTGTCTTACTCATGGGAAATCTATGCATGCAGAGAAATACACTTGACCTCGTGGACTAGGGTCCCTTCTGCTAACTGGCTATTGTCCTTCAGTTGTCCTGGTCGCGTGAGGATGTTAGGAACGTCCCCTGTCTGCTCTCTGCCTCTCCAGAACTAGCTGTGTGTCTCTGCTTGCCGGTCAGCCTTCCTGATCTCAGGCCCACAAAACCGCTCCATCTAGCATGTTCCTGCAGCTGTGGCATCCATGCCATTGATCTAGGTCCTGGTCTAGGTGCACCACACAGTGAATGAGGCAGGCAGAGCTGGCACTGGGAACAGACTCCAGTTCTCCTTCATTCAGTCTCCCTCATTCAATAATGAGGAGGGACCTTGCACCTACCATGTGCCAGGCATTTTGCTGACCATGGGGGAGACAGCGCCAATCAAGATAAATGATGACCCTGCTGTCATGGAAGTGGAGGTGGCATTAGGAAACAAACAAGGGAACAAAGACACAAACAAGATAATTTCTGACCGTGATCAGTGCCAAGACGATAACAGAATGGGGAAATGGGATAGAGTAATGATGGTTGAGTATGAGAGTTATTTTTGATGGAGAAGGCCTCTCCTAGGAGGACATGTTTAAGTAGAGATGTGAGGGATAAGGAGTCAGCTCTCTGAGAGAAAAAGCATGGCGGATGAGGGCAAGAGCCCATGCAAAGGCCCTGGGGTGGGAATGAGGACCCCAAAAACAAAAACAAAAATACACTGTGCCCATGTGGCTGAAGCCAAATTAGAGCTCCTGCCATGACAGTCTGATTCTTCGGACTAGCTCCGCCAGGCCTCCTGCACGCTCTCCTTGCTTTAGTGGGTGAATGGGCGGCAAAGTGCCCCTTCCTTCGCCATGCTCTATTCTCAGCGGGGTGTGTGGCAGGTGGCTGGAAGCTGGCTTTCTGCTCCCCAGAACAGTGGCTGAATGTTTTGGTGTCTCTGAGATGTCAGGAGGATGGCAGATTGTTTCTCTTCAGTCCATCAGTCACACAAAAGCCCAGGGAGCAAAGAGCACAGGCTTAATTTATTTTGTTTATTTTGCAGAGGAAATAGCACTTCCTTGGAGTGAAAGCTCTGAAGACTAAAAGCTGAATGGAGAGGGGGAGTCTGGATTAAATGAATGGGCTGACCAGCTCTGACCCACTTTCTACCCAACACAGCAGTGATGGAGAGGAAATTGCATTCTGGCTCTCTCTGCACTGGCCCAGGGGCCGGTCACTTCTCTAGCCTGCCCTTTCACAGGGGACGGGGCTTCTGTGCAAGTCGGGCTTCCTGGAAGGGTTCTTGAAGGTAGCTCATGAGGGGACGGGAGGGTTACAATGTGCAGCGGCCTCATGCCCTGCCTGAGTTCATCTTGCACCCTTCGAGCCTGCCTGATATTACTCCATCACCTCAGCCGTGAGGGCAGGTGTACATTTAGGTGAAGGTCATTTTAATGGTTCTGTGATGTAACTGAACTGGGAGGGAGGAATCACTGCTCTTCTGGACTCCAAAGGAGTGATCAAAATGAGGAGTTCTGAGGAGGTCTGGAGCAGGCTGGGCAGGGAGGGCAGGGGACATTCCAGCTCATCTCTGTGACCTAGTGCTGTGATTGCAGTGAGCAAAAGGTGTCCATGAAGGGCTCGCTGCAAGGACTCCTGGGTTCACATTCCTGGCTCCACATTTCATTATTTGTGTGGTCACAGCAGGTTCCTAAGTCTGTTTTAGAGGCCGCAGCTTCCTTACCTCTAAAATGGAGGTGTTGATACTTGTCTGTCCCACCTCTCAAGGTTGGTGTGGGGTTCCAAAGGGAGGTAGGGTTTGAAAGTGCTGCCAGGCACATAGTAGGTACTTAGTAAATATAGTTCGTTTAATTGCAGGAATACATGAATAACTGAAAGAGACCAAAGCTGGTATATTACCTGGAACTTTAAGACTATAAAGAGTGAGCATTGATAAACCAGTGATGGGGGCGCCTGGGTGGCTCGGTCAGTTAAGCATCCGACTTTGCCTCAGGTCATGATCTCATGGTTTGTGAGTTTGAGTCCCGCATCGGGCTCTGTGCTGACAGCTCAGAGCCTGGAGCCTGCTTCAGATTCTGTGTCTCCCTCTCTCTCTGCCCCACCCCTGTTCATGCTCTGTCTCTCTCTCTCTCTCAAAAATAATAAATAAGTGTTAAAAAATAAATATAATGAAACAACAGTGACAAAGAGGAAGTTAAGGTGGACTTTTGCAAATCATCCATGAAGCTCCATCATCCCAGGGGCCTGGCCAGCTCTATCAAGTACCCTCATTGCAGGAAGAACAGTGCTCTGGACATAATGCAGATTGTCCTGCTCTCATCGGATGGATGACCACAAATCACAACCCTGGGGTTCTTGGTCCTGTTTATGGACTTCATTCTCCTCAAGGTTGCTTTAGACAGCTGGTCGTATGAAGATCTTAAAAGGGAATAGAGCCCAAGAGTGAGGGAAGGCTCTCACTGTGGCATTTTGAGGGTGCTTCACTAGTGAAATAATTACATCATTAATCCCCAAATGAAGAAGGAAAGGTGAAGGCATCAAAGAAAGAGCACGTGTTCATATGCAGTGATCACTGACAAACTCTGATTTTAACAGACCCTTATGAAGAGGAATGAAGAGTCATCTTACTTAGGACTGATCAAAAGAGGTTTGGGAGGGCTGAAACACAGAATGAACTAAAGCTAGTAAAAAGAGCTAAAGATAGCCACAGGCCTTTGTAAAATAATAGCCCCAGAGTTAGAACGTGAAGGAGACGGGATAGTATCACTACTCTGGAAAAGTGATACTGTTAGCAGACAGAGGAACAAAATAGAAAAGTGAGCATTCTGTTTTTTCTCTCTGTCTTCTCCACCTGGAATGAACTCTCTTTGGAAGAAAGTGTCTTGCAAGGAACTGGAGAGTCATTTTAAAATGCATTTCTAGGATCAAGTGGGTTCTATAGCAGGGCCTTCACGTGCACTTTGGATGTGACTGCAGAGTTGTGAGGCAGACTTTTTTGATTGATTATTATTTTTATTATGGATTGTATTTTCCTGCTTCTATGCATGCCTGGTAATTTTTGATTGGATGCTAGACAGTAAATTTTACCTTGTTGGGTGCTGCGTATTTTACTACTACGATAAATATTCTTGAGCTTCGTTCTGGGACATGATTAAGTTCCACAGAAACAGTTTGATCCTTTTGGGTCTTGCTTTTCAGCTTTATTAAGTGGGACCAGAGCTGTCTTAATGTAGGGCTAATTTTTCCCCACCGTAGAGGCAATACCATTCTGAGCACCTGTATTAGTTTGCTGGGGCTGCTATAAGAAAACACCACAGACTGGGTGGTTTACAACACGTTTATTTGCTCACAGTTCTGGAGGCTGGAAATCTGAAGTCAAGGTGTTGGTAGGATTTTATTTTTCTTCTGAGGCCTCTCTGTTTGGCTTGCAGATGGCCATGTTCTCTCTATGTCCTCACATAGTCCCTCTGTCTGTGTGGTCTGTATCCTAATCTTTTCTTAAAAGGACACCAGTCATACTGGATGAGGCTCCTGCCTAAGGACCACATTTTGGTTTAATTACCTTATTAAAGACTCTGTCTCCAAACAGTCACATTCAGAGGCTCTGGGGGTTAGCATTTCACCAGAGGAATGTTGAGGGGACACAATTCAGTCCATAACCTGGTGCCTCATGAATTTTGAGGTTTTCTGTTCTGGCTGATTGGACATGACCTATTTTCAGCCCTATGTGAGCTCCAGGCTGTTCTCCATGTCCCTTCAAGATGTTTCTCTCCTCCACCTTGGGCAGTTTCCTCACAGGCCTGTGCTGATCAATACTTAGCTGAAGACTCAGGAGGCCCCTCTGCGGATCTCTGGAGTGTTGTCTTGGCAGCTTTCTCCTCTCTGATACCTTGCTCTGTGAATTCTAGCCGCTTTGGCCTCCCTGGTATCCCAGCTCATCTCCTCAACTCATTGAGAGTCCTGGGCTCTGCCTCAGTCCCCTTCTCTGTGCTGTGGCCTGGACACTCTCCAGGTGGCTGGCCGGGGCCATCGTGGGCTCCTCTCATTTGTGTCTGCCTGAACTCCAATGTCTGCAAACCCTTGTCTCCAATGTTGCTTCCGGTTTTTTGTAGTTGTTTTGAGGAGGGGGTTGTTAAATCTGGCTCCTTTTACTTCCTTTGGAGAGTGTTTGAAGCGTGGGGAATACCCCTAGTGTTCTGGAACTTCTTGTCCTTGCTAGTATTTCTCAGTGTGTGTTAGAAGATGGGTTCTGGAATCTCCATTCTAATGATGCTGTGGCTTATCCTTGGGAATATTTTTTTTTTGGATTATTGAGCTGAGTGCTTGTGAGCCCTTAGAGATGCAGGTGGTGGTCACATTGGGCTCCATTCATGCTGGAACCACCAGTTGTTAAAGAACTGATGTCAACCCACAGGGCTTCCTTCACCGTGACTTAACCTTACTTGGTCATGTCAGTGAGTTCTTGCTGCACACCAAGATTTCCTTTTGTCCTCATAGCAACCCTCTCAGGCGGGTTCTATCATCCCTGTTTTCCAGATGGGAAAACCACAGAGAGGTTAAGGAAATTTCCCAAATCTAGAGTTTGAACTTAGTTCTGCTGGCCCTTAAATGAGATGCTATGTTGTCCAATATCTTCATCAGCATTTTGATTCAGGAGGCTCCAAGAGCTGGAATTTCAACTCAATCAGCAAAACAAAAACAACAGATTAGATGCAAGAGGAAGGATGCTTCCTGATCCCTGCATTGAGATAAGCAAAGATCCCCAGAAGCGGATGGAGGCTAAAACTTATTCCTGCAAAAGGCCTCAGTTTTAGAAGGGAACTTTGACATTATTCAGTCCCCAGGTTACAGCTGGTGTTAGTGGTGGCCAGTGGCCAATCGCTTTTGTGATAATATCACACTCACAGGTAGACAGGAAGCTTCCGGGCAGGACTTTCCCTTAATTGCCCCAGTCTCCCCTGTGTGAAGGGCTTTTCCTCATGCATTTCTCAAGTGTACCATTATTCCTGGATAATTGGATGGATGAATACAACCTTGGATGGGTACAACCTTGTTAATTGTAAATAAATCATCACCTCACCTCTCCATCACCATCAAAATGTCTTTCATGCTCCAATTAAATTAACCTACTTACTTCATTCTCTAATGAACTTTTCCAAAAGATAACCCTCTGACTCCATCTAGAGAAGAACTCTGGTTAGATGTCAACTTTGCTCCCTTGGGTGCCCACCTCGTTCTCCCATTCGAGTGTGGCTTCCTCCATGTGATCATCAGTAGGTAGCAGGGAGGGGACAGTCTTCATGAATTTGGTTAAAAGAGTGTTTTGCTGGGGCACCTGGGACCTCAGTCAGTTAAGCATCCAACTCTTGATTTTGGCTTAGGTCATGATCTCACAGTTTGTGAGTTCGAGCCCTATGTTGGGTTCCGTGCTGACAGCATGGAGCCTGCTTGGGATTCGCTTTCTCCCTCTCTCTCTGCCCCTCCCCTGTGCATGCTCTCTCTCTCAAAATAAATAAACATTAAAAAAAAATGAGTACTTTATTGTCTTGGAATGCCAGCCTGTGTCCAGAGCAGTGATCAAATATAGGATCTGTACTTTTATTTCTACTGCTGTTAGCAAAGCTCTGGTGGGAAGGAGGCTCTGGGGGAAGGGGTTCAGTCAGACCCAGAAATACTTGTCAGGCCTAGTTTCCTGTGGCAAATAGAGTTGTGGATTTCAAAAGCGTTTTGTGAACATCCGCAAACTTTCATTTACTGTGGGTTTGGAATTGAGTGAGAAAAAAAAAAAAAAACCCGAGCACATGGGTCCTGGAACATACAGGTGCCCCACATGGGGATGGTTGGTGGCCTTGCCCATAAACAGGAGGAGCAATCACTAGAGCATGTGGGCCACACACTGTGGAGACTGACCACA
>NW_024412404.1:17968496-18039107 GCF_014898765.1 Herpailurus yagouaroundi | reverse complement strand
AGCAATCACTAGAGCATGTGGGCCACACACTGTGGAGACTGACCACACCTGGGTCAGGTGGACACCTGGCCTCCATTTGAATACACCCAGATTTCTTTTCTTTCTTTTCTTTCTCTTTTGGCCAAAACAACAGAAATTTTATTTTCCACAGTTTGGGAGGCGGGGAAGTCCAGGATCAAGGTGCTGGCCAGTTTGGTTCCTGGTGAGAGCCCTCTTCCTGGCTTGTTAGACGGCCACCATCTCATCACATCTTCACGTGGCCTTTTCTCTGAGTGCACACAGAGAGAAGGAGATCTCTGGTGTTTCTTCTTATAAGGGTGCCAACCCTATCAGATTAGGGATCTGCCCTATGACATCACTTAACCTTTATCACCTCATCATGGGCCCTATCTCCAAATACAGTCACACTGGTGACTGGAGCTTCTACAGTGAATTTTGGGAGGATGCAAACATTCAGTCCATGACAAAGGGCATTAACAGTAACAATAGTAAATTGACAACTTACATGTTGTAGCACTTTACAGTTTGCAAATACTTGCAAACTGTTTTCGTTTTAACCTCTCAGCAGAAGGTAAGCCGTGAAAGGATTATTACATCACATTTGCAGATAAAAAAGTCTTGAATATGCCCAGATTTCTAACCCACGTCCCATGTCACCTCTACAAGAAGCCACCCCTGTACCCTAGCTGGAAGTGAGCTTCCCCCTCTGAGCCCCAGTTGCCCTTGACCCATATTTCTGCTGTTAGGGCTCTGGTCACTTTCTGTCTGGGATTTGAGTTAGTTACTTACCTTCTTACTTCCTCAGCTGGACGGCACCCTCCTTGGAGGCCAGGGTCCGGGTCCGAGTTAGCTTTGTGACCCCTTCAGTGCTTTGCACAGAGCAGATGTGACGTCTCATTAGTGGTTCCTTTTGATCTTCCTAATCTTCTGCAGCCCAGTGTATTGCGCAGGGTGAAAATTAAGGAAGGTTCTTCCCCTATTTAATTCAGGGCTACCTATGGGTCCACCTGCCCTTGTGTTTCAGGGACTCAGGGGTTCAGGGCTGGTAGGAAGTGGCTTCAGCTGGGAATCGGGCTAAACTGTTCAGAGTTTGGGTCTGCTATATTAGCTGACCTGTTGTCATGGGTCTCCTGCTGCTCCTTCCCTCTCCTGGACTCAGGACAGGGTGACCCTTTGGGTGGGTCCGAGGCAGGCCACAACTGGTGAAACTCTGAATTCTCTAAGATTTTTATCCTCTTACTAACTGGATACCTTAAAGTTTAAAAAAGAGGTTTTTTATGAAAGTGACTTTATGTTTTTATGGTAGAAAACTTGGGAAATAACAGAAAGTTATAAAGAGCAAGCAATTTCTTCTGTAATTTTACAGCGTAGCAATCATATTTTGGTGTATTTTATTATTACAGTGAAATGTTATTCTGAAACAAGGATTGGGTCATAATATATATAAAGCTTTAAAAATATTGCTTTTTGGGGCACCTAGGTGGCTCAGTCAGTTGAGCATCTGACTTTGGCTCAGGTCATGATCTTATGGTTTGTGAGTTCAAGCCCCGCAGCGGGCTCCATGCTGACAGCTCAGAGCCTGGAGCCTGCTTCGGACTCTGTGTCTCCCTTTCTCTCTGCCCCTCCCCTGCTCATGTTCTCTATTTCTCTCTCTCAAAACTAAATAAACTTAAAAAAATTTGTTTTTAAATATTGCTTTTTAAAACTAAAAGTAACACATGTGGTATTCAAATAATTCATAAAGAGAAAATGAAAAATATAAGCTTTCTGCTAATCCACCCTCCCTGATCCCTGAAACCTCTCTCCAAAGGTACCTACTCTTCAAAGATTCTTTTGTTTCTCCCAGGGGTAGTGGTGGTGGGGAGGAGAACACATATACTACCTTTCATATGCATGACTAGTTAGGCTTAGAGGCTAGAAACAGGTAATGAGCATTTCCTCCTTGCTAGTGATATTTCAAAGATATTTAAAATTTTTTTTAATGTTTATTTATTTTTGAGAGAGACAGAGACAGAATGCAAGTGGGTTAGGGGCAGAGAGAGAGGGAGACACAGAATCCGAAGCAGGCTCCAGACTCTGAGCTGTCAGCACAGAGCCTGACGCAGGGCTCCAACTCACAAACTACGAGTTCATGACCTGAGCCGAAGTCAGACGTTCAACCGACTGAGCCACCCAGGCGCCCCTCAAAAAATATTTTAAAGGGCCCCATTCCAGTCTGTCATGAAGCTGTCTCATCTTCCCATCTCTATTCTCTGTTGGGCATTTAGCTTCTTTCCAGTTTGTTATTAAAAGTAATACTTTAAGGGGCGCCTGGGTGGCGCAGTCGGTTAAGCGTCCGACTTCAGCCAGGTCACGATCTCGCGGTCCGTGAGTTCGAGCCCCGCGTCGGGCTCTGGGCTGATGGCTCAGAGCCTGGAGCCTGTTTCCGATTCTGTGTCTCCCTCTCTCTCCGCCCCTCGCCCGTTCATGCTCTGTCTCTCTCTGTCCCAAAAATAAATAAACGTTGAAAAAAAAATTAAAAAAAAAAAAGTAATACTTTAAAAACATTTCTTACGTATAAGTTTGCCCCCCCCACTTATTTTTTCTCAGGACAGAATTCCAGAAATGGAATTCTTGTAGCAAAGGACAGAAACTTAGGGCTGTTGGTAGATACTGTCAAATTGTGATACATTTCTTCTATGGAAATAGGACCATTTCTCTTGCCCATAAATTATTTTTGCTGCTTTGAAGATTAAAAAAAGTAGTACAAGAAGACCTGCTCTTTATAAAAAATTCAAGCCATATGGAAGTACATGGAGTGAAAAGTAAAAGGGGCGCCCTCTTCCACCTCCCTCTTTAACTCGGAAATAAGCCCTGTTAGAGCCGGACCAGGCTTGGACAGACCTGAATTCAAATTTGGATGTTGCCGTGTGATGGTGGGCTAGTTATGCAGTTGCTGGGCCTTGGTTTCCTCATCTGTAAAGTGGGTGTGCCAAGAATCACCTCGCTGGACCGTGAGGATGAAGTGGGCATGTGCAGGGGGCCTGGCCAATGGTAGGCACTGTTACAAGCGTCGGCTTTGTTGAATGGCTGACGGATGCTGGCCCTTCTCTGTGAGACTGCTTTCAGCCTGGCCTGATAGAATCACAGTGCTGGGAGCTATGCTAGCAGGAGGCAGAGAGTTTCCAGCAGCGGCTACACTGAGCTTATGTCCTAGTTTGTTCGTCTAGGCTCTTTGGGGAGCGGGATATCATCATCCCTTTATTAGGATGGACACACCCTGGATTACTTTTCCTGAGAACTCTGACATTGAGGAGAGAAGAATCAGGCAAGAGAAGCCCCAGCTTGGATGGGCATTGACTGAGTGTCCCCTTGGAATGTCAGCCTGCTCGAAATTGTAGGCATGACACCATAAACCGTCCTATTTATATTGCACTAAACTCTGCAAATATCTTTAGTAACACTAAGCCCTGGGTTGTTTTAACAGCATCTCTAATTATAACCTTTTTCACATTTACCACACTGTCACACCACCCCGATTAAAGCAAGGCTGTTCGCACCCAGTGGCAGCATTGCTGATGAGAAGGTGCCACTAAAGCTGACCTTCCAGGAAAAAAGGCTGAGCCATCACTTAGAACGCTAAGGACCCAGTGAGCTGTTGTTCTGGATCCTGGGCTCTGAAATGTTCCAGAGGGAGCATCTCCCGGTGGTCTTCGGGCTGCATGTGAAAGATGGAAGGGAGCAGGTGTGCTATGCGAGTTTCAGGGAGCCAAAGGGACTTTCCTAAGGTGGTGGTCTGTGTTTCTGGCCTCAGCAGCCTTTAGTTTACCTGCCAAACAGCCTGGAGGAGGGGCTGTCTGTGTGGGAGGTTGGTCAACAAGTTGGGCATTAAGTGGTTCTGTGTTTGTCAAACATTCATGGGATATCTTCCACGGGAGGAACCCAGGTTGTACTGATAATGGCCAACCAGTGAGTACTAAGAGGGGATGGGCACTGGTGCAGACCGGCTTTTCTGGAAACAGACCTAAGTTTGGCCATAGGATGTTTGCTGGGGATCGATACCTGTGAAAGGAGGGGCGGAGGCAGGCAGCAGTGGCCCCAGGGACAAGTGGAGGGCTGGTGCAGGCCCCACCAAGCGCCCACCGGCCCAGCCGGGAGTTCAGGGTAAATATTGCCCAACAGAATTGATTTCTTGTGGCTACAAGGGCTGGGCCTCTATACCCCACCTCAGGCACTCACCAGATGCTGACTAGCCAGGGAATGGTGTGACCTTGGCTGAGGCCACCCCCTGCAGCTGAGGCTGAGCCTGATGGAGCCAGCTGGAGGCTGCCTGCTTCACTCCATGAAGCTCCCCGGAAGGAGGATTGGGCCAGGGCATGCCCATAGGCAGGCACAGCTTGATGAAGGAGCTGGAGCTCCTCCTGAATCCTGAAGGATACCTCAGGCTTTGGTAGTCACAGAGGAACAGGGAGGGCTTCCAGGTGAGCACAACAGTGTGAGCAAAGGTGTGGAGGTACAATGATAGGATGTCGTAACCAAGAGCCAGAATGCACAAGCATCGAAGTTTGGCTTGTCGGGCAGAGACTTTCCGGCCATTGAGAAGCAGCCCAGGGGGCCACCCGTGTGAGTGACCCGCCTTATTGTTTGCCTTCTACCCCTGCCCTGAAGCCCGTTTTTCCCGTCACCGTTAGGGAAGCCAAGCCAAAGGGGTGATGTGTCTTCCCGTGTGACCCGAAGTGGCCTTTCCTCTGTGTCCTCCAGCCTCTTCACCTTGGGTGACTGGGGAGATTATCTGCTTCTTCCTGCATAAAGCCTGGATTTCCAGGGCTCATCTCGATGAAGGTGGAGGAAACTTCTAGGGCAGCTGACCAGAGCCTTGAGAACCTCCTTGAGCCAGGTCACCCCGTTCTCATTACAGGCTCTTCTGAGGGGGGTGCAGGGATAGAGCATCCCAGCTCCCAAGTGTAGGGGCCATTGTTGGCCTCTTACCAGCATCTGGGAAGCTGGCAGCCAGGCAACATGTATTTACTGGGCATCTTGGAGCCCCTCTGATGAAGAAAGGCTGGTCTTTGGCCTGACAGTTTATCTGTTTAGATTCCTGAGCTAGCCCCTGAGGCCAGGGGATTTTCATAGGCAGTGACTCTGTTCAGCTTCACTGGTGGTGTGTGTGTGTGTGTGTGTGTGTGTGTGTGTGTGTGTGTGTGGCAGGGGGGTCTCCTTAGCCAGGTGTACATGGCAGCAGGAGTTCTATAAGAAGAACACAGAAACAGAAGCATCATCCCCAGGAAGGCAGGTTACCCGGGTCCAGCCAGCTCTCCCCTGACCCATCAGCATTTCCCTCTTTTCACATGTGCTGTTCCAGTCTCCTGCCTTCCTCTGCTGCCACTTGCCCAACATGGGCCACACCTTGAACATCAGTCCCTTGAAGTTGGATTTCCTCTCGAGTACTCTCAGAGGCCCCCACTTGGGTGTTGTCCTGGTATTTTGGAATTTGACAACAGAGCAGAGCTAGAATGGCCTCGTGGCCTGTTTGGGTAACCTCCCTCGGCCTTGACTAATGACTGCAGTGACATCTGTGGACAGTAGGCAGGTCGCTGGTGCAACCCTGTGTGATTGAGTTTCCTGAGTTATTCCATATCAGCAGTCCAGCAGCCAGATCGCTGGCTGCTGATTGTGCTCGCTTGTACCTGGTGCGGAGTTTGGGTTTCAGGTCCCTCCCACTCAGTACCGAGTCGATTAGGAAATACTGCATGGCTGAAGTAACAAGTACTCTACAAGTATAGTGATAGAAGTGTCCGAAGGTTAATTAGAAATTTTCATTAAAGGAGCTTGTTGAAATTGGTCATTCGTCAGTATCGTTCTCATTTGCAAATTAACCATAGGAACCTGTGCGTATTTTTATTTTCCCACATGTGCTTGCATTGTGTGTGTGTATGTGTGTGTGAGAGAGAGAGCGGGAGAGAGAGAGAGAGAGAGAGAGAGAGAGAAAGAATGTTTCTGCAGAAGATCTAGAGGTTTGTTGTTCACTCTAACCTCCCTAGCAGAGCAGAGGGCCTGCACCAGCTCAGCACACAAGATATCCTTGGAGTTTGCCTTGATAGAAGGCTAAGATAGCAGCCACATTTTCCCGCTGTGATTTTCTTGGGCTTTTCTGAATGCAGACAGATACTGCTGGGCTGTATCGGATGTTGGGATTCCAGCATTCCCACCCTGTTTGGGGCAAGCCTTGGGTCTCTCCTAGTTGTGTAGCTATAGTTGGTTGCTATGGAAACCAAGTCTCACAGTATGGCATAGAGCCCGTTTATTTCTCCACGTCCTGCCCCTGACCTGGGAGAGAATGGTGATGGTGACACTTCTGTTCGTGGCCTGTTGGGAATTCCCTATGCCATCCAGCGAGGCTTTTCCAGGCCCCGCCCATGGCAACCACAGGGAGAAGCTGGTGATTCTTGGAGGGGTGGCTTTTCCCTTGTGCAGGGCAGGTCTTTACCTTTGGACAGGCTGCCCAGCTGCTCCCGCAGGCTCCACAGTGCTCGCTGGGGCAGGGGGGCCTTGGGCCTTTGGGAATTACTGGGAAGTGCCCAGGATAACCTCTGGAGTGTCTGGGAACAGCCTCTGCCTCTTAGCATGGAGACACCCAAGGCAGATTGCGTGGCATTTTACATCTCACAGATCAGCCGATAGGATAGTGGATATAATTGCCTTGTGGCAAGTTAAAGTGGCTCCAAGTCAGCTAACAGGTGCCTTTTCATTATTAATTCTCATCAAGGACGTTAGTTACTATTTAAGGATCTAGCTGCTTGGCCACCTACACCATACTTCCTCTGGATGCCTGCAGTTTTTGAAGAAGAGAGAGAAAAAGTCTTTTTCTTTTCCTTGCTACTCATCCTTGGAGAATTCACTTTGGTGAAATGTCAGGTGATTCTCAGGACTGTCTTTTCTCCAGGCAGAAGGAGTCTGGAAGTCACCACAAGAATTCTTTGTGCTGGGAAGTCTCAGTTCCATTAAGCAAGCTCCTACTGTGTGCCTGTTAACCTTTGAAATTACATCCTGGTGCTTCTCAACAGTGCCTTGCAGAAGGCATTTTTAAAATTCTCCTTTCTTTGATGAGGAAATTGAGGCTCAGAGAGGTTAAATGTATCACCAGAGTTTGCCTAGCTAGGAAGTGGGACAGCTAAGTTTTGGCCCTGGCCTCTGATTCTGTGTTCCACCTGAGTCAGTGCAGGGCCAGGTGAGCCTGGTTCATGATGTGCTGCGGTCTCTGCACTTCACCAGGGCTGTTATTTTCTCTGACGAGTAGATGTTTCACCCTGTCCTCTATTGTCCCCAGAAGCCCAGCCCAGATCAGCCTCCCTAAGGAATTTTCCAAGCCATGACCACAACCCATAAGTGGCTCTGAATGCACATGAAGCACGACTGTCATGGGGCTTAGTGATGGATCTGATGAAGGTTGGTGTCTGTGGCAGACTCTGTGAATGCAGTGGCTTCGAGACCAAGAACATCTGGGCCCCTGTGTGCAGGGTGTCCCGGAAGCCTGCTGAGACCACCAAGAAGACCATTCTTTGGGGAAAACATTCATGCAGAAGCAGTCTGGCCCCTCAGTGGGAGACCGGTGGCCTCTAGGGGTTTTTTCTGTCACACAGGTTCTCATCTGTTGTGTGTACCCACCCACTCCTGGATCTTGGACGGCCTTGGGCTGTCACCATGGTATTCGTGCTGCTGAGCAAACACGTTCTTTGAAAAGCAAACATGTGTTAGGCAGGAGGACTCTCCTTGCACCTTGGTCACCTGTGTGGAGTGAGGGCCCCCTAGCTAGGACAGGAGGAAGGATGGTGACAGAGGGTAAGCAGTAGGTGTCAGACACGTATGAAAACATGTTCAGATTCACACTGGCCGGGATCAGGGGTCCCAACTACAGGAGCTGAATGTGTAGACTCCTGTTGTCTCCTGGCCTTTTGCTGGGGTGTGAACGGGGAAAAGGGGAAGGGCAGAACCCAGCCATTTATGGAATGCTTGCTGGGTCTGATGCATGCTGGGGCTGGCGACTGGGTTTTGGTAAAAGCAGCCCAGTGACACTCCTGTAGGGAGCATTGCCATGTGCTAGGCTCCAGGTGAAACCCTCTACATGCTCTCTCTTGCTAGTCCTTGTAAGCATCCTGGGAGATCAGTACCATTGTTGTGCCCACTGTACAGTTGAGGAAACCAAGGCATTGAGTGTTTCAGCCCCTTGACCAAGTGCTTACAACTAGTAAGGTAGCAGATCCAGAAGGCAAAGCCAGGATGCCTACCGTGGTTTCAGGGTTGGGAGGACAACTGAGGAGTTAGTTGGGGCAAGAGAAGGCTCATGTGCAGGGCACAGAAAGTCCACTTGGAAGGGGAGGAGACCAGTGGGCAGGACTGATGGCTGATGATGGGTTGCAGTGTGGCAGAGGTCTAAGTGTCAAGGGAAGGGGGGTTGCTGGGGTGTCAGGCTTCCTCTCGTGGGCACCAAGAATCCAGAACAGGTGTTCCTGCCCTTGAGTTATTCACTGAGCTCACCTACTGGTTCTGGGTCCTGAGAGTCCAGTCCTTGGGACATTTCCTATAGCTGGGAGTGCAGTGGGGCTTGAGTGATGGCTGCACATAGGCACAGTGGGTGGTAAGGTAGGAAAGGCTCTGGCTGACCGGAGCTAGGACAAGGAGACACCTCAAAACAGACCTTTTGAGTCTTCTGGATGGTCTCTCTCCTGACCCCGTGGCCCCCTCTAAGAACTGTGAGTGGTCAAGCAACCTCCATGTCTGGCTCTGCTGGGAGAGGCAGGTCCCCAGCAGACCCAGGGCCTTTTTGAAGCTGCCTTCGGCTTTCTGGCTCACACAGAGGGCAAATGGCAGGGATCGAGTGTGTGAAACCCTCACCCTCCTCAGTCTGCCGCTTGGTGGCCCTTTCTTTGCTTGTAAGACAGAAAAGGTCTCTGCTTATTGTCCAACCCTTCTATTTATAGTCACCAAATGATTAAGCAGATCAACGTGTCTGGGATCAGAAGGGGCTGCCTGGCTGGTGGGCCATATGGTGAGTCTGCAAGGTCGCCGTGTGGCTAATAGGAGGAGAGAGGGGAGTTTGGAGAGCCTCTTGTCGATGTTCATGCTTCATTTCTTCCCAGTGTGTTTCTGGTCAACAGAAGGATTAAAAATAGCATTAAAAAAATCCTGTTCACTGGATGTGATCCTTGGGGGACTCTTTGGATCACCTTTAATCACTTCCCTGATGACACAGTGCGCTAAATTCTGAACAGCCCGGGGAAGACTTCAGATGTCCCCCTACCTGGTCAGTGTCAGAGGTGTGTCATGACCTTTCCTTGGCCAACACCTGTGATAATTCACCAGGTTCACCCCTTGACACCCCCTGGTGTATCCAGTGGGTCACCTGTAGACACTTTGGTCATGATACCTCTCTACCCTCATTCCAGTTCTTCCATGGCTCCCTATTACCTACGGGGTAAAGTTTAGGCTTCTTTGCCTAGTGTTTGAGGCCTCTGAGGCCTGGCCTTAGCCCATCTTTCTAGCTCTGTACCCTGTTCTCCTGAGCCACCGTCAGTCTTTTAGGGCTCCTTTCCTCTCCAAATATGGGGGCTGCCTCTTTGAATTTTGACTCTTGCTAGAATGTTTCCTCTCTGCCTGTTTAAATTTTCCTCACCCTGCAAAAGCCAGTTCACATTCAGTCTCCAGGGCTCCCGACAATCTCAGAATGATCTCACACTTTTTTTTTTTTTTTTTTCTGGACCTTTAGAGCAATTCTGTCTGAACGCTTTCATTTGGCAATTAATCATGTTCTGCCTAGCAGTGTCTTTCCCACTATTATCTCAAAGAGTTATTTAAATATTTCATCAGCATTTAAGTCTTGATATTTGTCCTGCCACCTCAACCAGACTGAGTGTCATTGGAGGGCGGAGGGAGGGTCTTAACGTCGGCTTCCGCAGCAGGCGATGTGTGGTGGTCACCCGCACAGGCTCCAGAGCCTGCCTCTGCCTTTCATTCTCGCTCTGCCTCTTACTAACCACGTGACCTTGGGAAAGTCTCAGCATCTCTGTGCCTCAGTTTCCCTACCTGTAAAATGTATATTAAAATCACACCTGCCTCAGAAATGTCCTAAGGATTTAGTGAGTCAATACTTTCAGAGAAAAGGCCTAGAGCAGGGCTCGGTGGTGCCTGCTGAGATGCCTATACTTGCCGTCCACCCAGCCCCTGGCCCCTGCCTTGGACACAGTACATGGGCCAGATTTGCTTATTCTGTTCATTTGGTATAACATCATTTGTACAGATGGGAAAGCCCTGGCCTGGAGAGGGTGAGAATGTTTCCTGTGGTCACACAGCAGGAAGTGGTGGAGAGCCAAAGGGGGCAGGACTGGGATCTCAGGGCTCCAGGAGCCCCAGGGCCTTTCTTTTCATATGCTTTCCCATTGAGGTTCTTTACTATGCCAGGGGCACAGAAACAATTTTTTTTTTTAAATGATTGAGCATCTTTTCCAAGGAGCAGATGCCATGGGGGGGGGGGGTGGCATGGAAGCCGTGGCCCTGCAGCAATTCCAGGGAACCATTCACATTTAGTTCTATGGGATTGGCCTTCCCTCGAGGTGCACAAAAGGGCCTTGGGATGGGAGGTTTCCCTGACAACTTTCCCATCTCACTCCTGGGCCTGGTGATGGAGCCTTGAGGCCACGTGCAGCCGGAAAACACAAAAGCGTCAGAGCCAAGGATGCTTTCGAACCCTGCTTGAACAGGTTGAAGGCCTCTGAAGGTAGGTACAGCTGCCCCTGCTGTATGCTGCCCCTCCTGCCGTCTCCTGGCCACATTGCGAAAGACCCCTCAGGGTTCGGGAGGGGTGTCGAGGACCTATTACTCTCCCTCCCCGTTTCGTGCCAGGGGAGAAGTCAGTTTGGCTGGGACACGTGTTGTGATGATGTGCACGGGTGTTCCAAGATCAGTGCTTCCCTTCTTGCCTGCCCCAACCCACCCCTAGTCCGGGAAGAGGGGAGGGGTGAATGGCCAGAAGATGCCAAATGATTTCTAATTCAGAAATGGTAACATCTGACCTGGGCCTCCAAAGTGCTTGCCAGGCTGCTTTTCAGATAGAATCAAAGGTGACAACCTTTGGACAGGTTTGTGATAAAACAAAAGAGTAAAATGTAATAATGTTCATGTAGAATCTAGGTGATGAATATTCATGTGTTCTCTGTGAAATTCTTTCAGCCTTGCTGTATGTTTGAATTTTTTTATAATACAATATGGTGGGGGGAAGGAGTGAGGACTTTGCAGCTGACTGCCGGGGTAGTCAGTCCCAGCTTTGCCCCTGTCTAGCTGTGTGACTTTGGAGAAGTTACTTAACTTCTCTGAGCCTCAGTTTCCTCATCTGCAAAAATGGGGGATAATCATAGGACATATCATAGGTGGTAAGATAATGCATTTGAAGTCCTTCTTAGGCAAGGGCTTGAGACAGTGTGTGATACACTTATCTAATTGATAAGCACCAGCTATCATTATTATCACTTGTTTGGATAGGGTCTTAGAAGAGGACATTGAATTAGGCAATGAGAAGGCCATTAGTAACGTGAAAGAATTATTCTAGGACTGTGGTCTGGTACGGAGGAGAAGCTGATAAACGGGTTTAAACAGACAGGGCGTAGGTGGAGAAGTCAGAAGTCTTGTTAGAAATATGAGGACAGGGGAGGGAACCGGGGGGATGGAGGAGACTTGTCTGTGGGGCACAGGTGGAGAGAAGGGGCGGGAGGGAGGAAAGTGCCGCCTAGCTCCTCAGAGTGTGCCCCGATGAGGGCAACGATGTGTCACCTGGCAGTTTGTCTGAGAAGCAGAATGCTTGCTCTCAGTGACGTCGGAGAAGTGTGGGGCTGGAATCCCCAGTCCAACTTCAGGACCGGAAGGGCCCCGCCAGCCTCCGGCAACATGCCCAGAGGCACAGTCACACAGCCTGTGTCCGGAGGCAGAGGCAAATGGTCCAGCCAGGCACGTTGTCGCCTTCCCCTGAGGTCAGGGAGCCTTAGATGGGACCCCAGCTGGACTTTGGCAGAAGCTCTTCCTTGCTCTAGTGACTGAATTGGTTAGTTCCACCCGGCAGCTTTCTGTCACCCTTCCTCTTGTCCGTCTCCTCTGACAGGTGGTGCCTTGTAGGAGCCACGGGGCCAGTGAGGCCAGTGCTGGGTGGTAATAATGAAGCAGGGGCCACACAGCAGGCTACTGCACACCCTACGATCAAGGGAATTTCTGGACTCTGTTAACCCAGAGAACACGTCCAGGTTCTGTGTCACCCTCGGGGTGTTTACGTTTTTGAAAAATTAGATGCCAGCAAAAAATTAAGGGTCCACATGAAGGTGTAGATTTCTAGCTTCTCTTGAACAGCAAAAATCGACTGATCAGTCAGCCTGGGACCTAGCAGTTACCTGGGTTTGAGTGGCAGGTGCCTGTGATCTCTAGGTCACCACAGTCCCTGGTGGCCCTTTCAGTCTTACATTCCAGCCTGACTCTTCAGACCATTTGAGTTTGTCACCCTGGTCTAATGCAGGAAGTGGACACTGGCCAGCCAGATTAAGGGATTTGCCTGAAGCCGTCTATTTTGTCCACAGAGCAGGCCCCTGGCTCCCAGGGCAGGTCCCACACCTCTGTATGGGTGGCCCCTCTCTCTGTAGCCCTCCCATTAGGAGCCTCATTAAGACTCTGAGAAATCCCATAAGCCTGGTCCAGCGTTGTTTCTGGCTCTCAGGTGGCCCCAGGGCAGGGCGGGGGGCCCGGGGGATGAGATAACTGTAGTAATAATAAAATAATTTATAAAATTATCACAAACCAAGCTCCCCTTGGTGAGTCATTTTGAATTTTCTACCCATGAATGGTCTTAATACCTTTTCACCCCAAAATTTTACCTGGTATAAAAACTATATAATAAGAACTTGAAAAGACATTTAGGAAACCAGTCATGATCTCACCAGCATAGCCCAGCAGCAATCTCTGTCTTTGATTTTTTTTTTTTTTTTAAATTTTTTTTTTCAACGTTTATTTATTTTTGGGACAGAGACAGAGCATGAACGGGGGAGGGGCAGAGAGAGAGGGAGACACAGAATCGGAAACAGGCTCCAGGCTCCGAGCCATCAGCCCAGAGCCCGATGCGGGGCTCGAACTCACGGACCGCGAGATCGTGACCTGGCTGAAGTCGGACGCTTAACCGACTGCGCCACCCAGGTGCCCCTCTGTCTTTGATTTTTAAAAATGCTTTCAATCACGGAAAAAAAAAAAATTCTTACTCTTATGCCACTGACAATAATTTTAACCACCCTCCCTTCGTCTGTTCCACCTCCTCTGTTCTACCTCCCCTCCCTGTCTTTTCTTTTCCCTTTCCTTCTATTCTTTCCCTCCTGATAACTGCAAGGTAACACAATGCTTCTATGTCCAGAGTTTATCACCTGACAGAGGATGCAGCCGCCCAGTCCCGCTCAGTCAGCTGCCTACGCCCACCCTTGGTAAAGGAGTTCTCTGCTGTCTGCTGTCTGGCTGTCCAGATAAGTTCCAGATCCCGGGATGCAGGGGGGGGAAAGCTAGGCAGGCATCATGGAGAAGCCGGAAAAGCCTCACTAGCCCTTGCTTTTCCATCTACTAAAGTAGAACATCTTGGCCGGAGGTTAGTGTGCGTGCGTGCACTTGTGTGCGTGTGTAAAGAGGTAGGGCTGGAATGGTAGACTTCTCCCTTTCTAGCCCGGTACATTCAGATCTTTCGATGCCTCTGACCGGTAGTAAGTTTGAAGCTTGATACAGTCATCCTTGTTGTGCCTGACTTTCTTGGCATTTGTGTGTATTCAAAGAGTGGGGCATATTTCAGTGCCTGGTGATAACAAAATATCAATGGTACTTCCCTGGGAAGACTATGCCGAGTGCTGCTGGTAACAGCCCGGGCTTTTGGTGCCATAGTAGCTGTGTGACCTTGGGTCAGTTACTTTACTTCTCTGTGCCCAGGTTTGTTTTCTATAAAATGGAGATGATCATTCCTAACCCTGCTGGGAGAATTAATTTAATGAGATACTGTATGTAAAGCACTTAGCAGAAAGCCTGGCAAACAAACAGAGCAGGGATTCCTGTTCCCTCCCCCTTCCTTTCCCTGCTATTTTTCTTTAGAGCTTGAGAACCTGCCAAGGAGTTAATAATCTGTTAACAAACACTAATGTGTTCCAGGGAAACTCAGACTACAGCAGATTGCTTTTGGAGAGTCAAGAATATTCGTGTTAGTGTAAATAGTCAACTCCAGTTTAGGTCTAACTTTGGTGAGCCTCTAGTGTTGCCTGTTTAGGGTTTTGTTGCTCAGCTGTACCTGGGATTCTGAGAACTCTGTTCTCACCTCGCTCACCCTGCCAGCTGGGTGACCTGGGCACATTCTCTCCCCTCTCTGGTCTTTGATGTCCTTGTTTGTAACCTGAAGACCATAGGATATATTTAACCTTGGGGGAGGAAGGGGCAGAAACTTGGGAACCTAATTCAGCCAGCGGCCCAATGTTGTTTGAGCATTGTCTGTTTCCCTTGTGCCTGATTTCTTTGGCATAAGTCACGTGCTTATGCTGTTACAGAATCTGGACATGGACAGAAATGCTACAGTTAGATTGGGCTTTAGGGTTTCCCCAAGGGTGGGAAGCACACCGTGGGGAATGTGCCAGAGAACTTCTAGTTATATGCTCACAAGACCTTGACTCTCCAGGAGGAAGGTAGTTCCTTTTCAGCTTTCTTCCAGTTCTTCTGGTTACCTGAGGGAAGAAGTCTCCTTGAGGTATTTTGAGCACCTCTCCACCCTCACCCTTGTCCCTTTGGAACAAAGGCACAGCCACCCTCAGGCCAGAGCCTTTGTCAGCTGTAGCGTCTAGTTGCCATCATGTGACCCGGTTGTGTTTTGCATTGTGTTTATTTTGAAGGCTATCTTCTAGGTCTCTTTTATAAGTAATACCAGCTTTTTACATATGCCAGTGTTACACAGTTTCATTAAAAATACTTACCTAATATGAGTCCACTTAAAGAAACAGCCTGGGGCGCCTGGGTGGCTCAGTTGGTTTAGTGTCCGACTTCGGCTCAGATCATAATCTTGCAGTCTGTGAGTTCGAGCCCCGCGTCAGGCTCTGTGCTGGCAGCTCAGAACTTGGATCCTGCTTAGGCTTCTGTGTCTCCCTCTCTCTCTGCCCCTCCCCTGCTTGCTCCCTCTCTCTCTCAAAAATAAACGTTAAAAAGAAAGAAAGAAAAAGCCTAGGTCATTAATAGTGTGGGTGGCATGTGAATAGGGCAGAGGTTGTGAGGGAGCTGTGAATAGTACTGACTGAGTCAGTCTTCTGGATTAGCCCCCTTGACTCCATTGCTGACCTCGAGTCCATTTCTGACCTCAACATTGACAAATAACATGGGCGTCTTCTACCAGCCTACCAGTTCCTTGAAGTCAAGGGCAGCATCTTTTTCATCCTTGTTGTCCGCGCATGACATAGAGACGTGCCACATTACTATTTTTCGTCTGCTTAACACACATATTGGTGGACTGCCTGATTTCCAGCAGTCTTGCCGTGGGCCCTGGGGTCTGGGAATGGGGGCCAACATGCCCCAGTCTCTCAGGGTTCTGAAGACACAGGTAGATGCTGTTGTTGAATATGGAATGTCTTCATATGAAAGAATTCACCTTCGTTATGACTCAAAACCCCACCTCACGCAGACACATTGGCCTGTCACCGAGAAGAGGGTTGAGTTGGCATCCCAAGGTTGGCATCAAGATGTGTGTGTAGAGAGCAGTTCCAGTAGTGGCCGCTTCTGCAGAGAATGCTATTTCTCAGTTCTTCTCATAGACAACTCTATTCCACACTGTCCAGAACCAGGATCCTTGCCCGGGGGCCCACTGTGCTCCCCGAACCTGGCGGGAAGGATACTTGGTCTGGTGCAGCGCAGTTTCCTAGCGGTCAGCACTTCTGTAGGGGAAATGGCCCAGATGGTAAGAGATGCGCCCTGCGGCAGATGTTAGAGAGCATGCTTAAGAATACCCCGCCCCAACCGTGGCCACCACGGCTCGAAGACTAGCCTTTGTGTGTTCCTTCCGAGAGGCAAGTGTATGGTTGGGGGAACAGAAGGAAGCTCGAAGCCAGCTGGTGATGGTGGGGAGAAGAGTCCCGTGCTGGGTGAGGGAGGGATACCTCTGAGGCGATGGCATGTTGGTGCCAGAGGAAGCGTAGCTGAGCTTAGCCAGTGGGAGGCATTCTGTGGCTGGATGTGGCTCTGACTGCATTGCACTTAACGTTGTAGTCTGGGCTTCGGGCTTGGGGTGATTAAGACATTGTGCTACGCTCTGCTTGCTGCCACTGTGTAGACTGGGATGTCAAAACGATCTGTCAAAAAGTGAAATCACTTTTTTATGAACAGTAAAACAGATCTAATGATTGTGGCCTGATTTCCTAGCACTTGGCCTTCCTTAGTTTTGAAATATGAAATATCGTCACTTCTTTCTTATCACGAACAGACTTTGCTGACCTTTTCTCACCCCAGCACTACCCCATCCTTGACCTTGACCCCTCCGTGACCCTAGCTAATCCCCTGCCTCACACCTTTCTTGGCCCTCTTCTCTTTCTCACCTCACTCTTCGTTCCTCTGTGCCTCTCCCACCAGGTATAGAATAGCAAAGTCAGTTTTGCATCTTGCTTGATAATTTAAAAATTGTTGAAACTTTAAGAATTTGTTCTTTAAATTGTATCAGAATGTTCCAGCTTTAAAATGACAGGGCAGAGAAAATTCTGGTTTGAAAATGGGGGCCTTTGAGGCGCCTGGGTGTCTCAGTCGGTTAAGCATCCGACTTCGGCTCAGGTCATGATCTGGTGGTCCAGTCTGTGGATTCGAGCCCCACGTCAGGCTCTGTGCATACAGCTGAGAGTCTGGAGCCTGCTTCAAATTTTGTCTCCTTCTCTCTCTGTCCCTCTCCTATTCTCGCTCTCTCTCTTAAAAATGAATAAACATTAAAAAAAATTAGAAAGTGGGGGCCTTTTGGGTTTTCTGCCTTCTGGGCTTGGCTCGGCCACCACCTCTCCACGTGATGATACCTTTCACTTTCCCGGGACTCCTTTTTCTCATTGGCCGCCAAAGGGATTTGGGCCAGATGAGCGGGTCTCTTTATTTCTGGATGTCAGTCTGCTCTTTGGTGTGACGGTGACGCCCAAGCTAATCTCCAAGGCCTCTTCTCATTTTGATGTTCTGCGTCTGACCCTTGATGACCGTACTTGAAACCACTTGTGGGACTAGGAAGTGAAATTAGGACACCTGCTTGTTTTAGATGCACTTTTTAGGGATGGCATCATAATAGAAGAAGATCAACAACTGAACAGAGCCCTTCTCTGTCTTGTTCACCACCCTCCACCCGGTGCCTAGAATAGTGTGAGTAAAAATGGGTTGAGTGAAAGAACACGAGGCAGTTGTGCGTTTTGTTCAAGGCGATAAATAAGGCTCCAGAAGGCAAAGTCCCTTTGGCTTCACCTTAAGCGTTACCATACGGCAGTAACTTGACGGTGCTGGGAAGGGGAGAGAAGGAGTGAAGGTGTGGCTTTCAGAGTCTGGAATCCTGCACGTGGGAGAGACCTGCCATGTGATTTCCCCATCCCGAGGGCCCCAGCCTCTGAGTCCTTTGCTGTCAGTTTTCTAACAGCACAGACTCCAGGCAGAGCTGCAGACATCTAGCAGTTGCTGCTGCATTCATGTTGCAGCTGTTGGCTGTAGCCGCCCTGTGGCTGAGCTCAGTGGCCTGCGGTCACCTTTGTATTCTTCAGACTGCCTGGAGCCGAGGTAAACCCGGAGAGGGGCCTCAGGCCTGCCCTCCGGCTTAGACCCTTCCCCATTCCCATATACTTACGCTCTTCTGCTTGGAAAGTCACAAAGAAAGTCTTCTGCTCCCCAGGGCTGAAAGAGTATCCCTGGGACACCAGAGGCTTAGGGGTGGGATTCTATTTCAGTCCTCATGCAGAATTATAGAATGTCACACCATCAACACTTTCCTTCTGGATATTATTTTGATTGTTTTGCAATCTGAGAACAGGAGCCGGTCTTTGGCTCCTCCAGTGCTTGGTCTTGGCAGCTGAGCCCATCAGGGGAGTGAATGATCACTCATTGCGTGTGGTTGGGCCCACAGTGACAGGAAACTGGTACCTTGATATGCTGCTTCTAGGAGAGTCACTGGACCAGCTGGTCTGAGCTGGGAATTGATCTCTTATCTCTTGGAACTGATGTTAAGTGCAGAGATGGACAGTGGACACTTCACTGGAGATCGAAGTTGCTGTTCCTAAAAAGAGTAGTTCTCTGCTGTCTGGAAAGGCCAGGGTGGAATATGACCCAAGAAAATCATGAGACAGGATAGAGGGGAGAGTGGAGAGTCTTTACTATGCTATTGACGATCTGTGAATTTTAATCAAGGCATGGCAACGGTGGAGGCCTTGGCTTTTCTTTGCTAACATATTCCTCCCATCAGCCTTCATCGAGGCCCACTCTGTGCCAGCCACGATACAAAGGTGCACTGTGCTACAGAGACGGGTTGATACAGAGATGAGTTACGTCGAGCGACGCTAATGGGGATTGCACTTTGATGGGCTGGCAGGGTTCACGGATGTGATGTTGCATGGATGGCACCTCCCTGCACCCTCCTGTGGTTATCACCAACGTGAGGTCCTTCTCTGTCTGCCTGCAGAAAGTACTTGCTTTGTTTGCTCTCCTGGGGGATGTTCATGCTAGTATTTGACTAGCTCTGGCTTCCCAGGTGGATGTTCTGAATGTTGGTGTAGAACCACATTGTGCCATGATCGCGAGAAGATGGACTCCAGTCTTGTAAATAACATCCAAGGCATTTATGCAGGAGGCAGTAGACTGGGACTTGGGACTCCAGACTTCTAGATGTGGCCCTGCCACTCATCTGTTAATGATACTTAGAAACATGACTGGCTTATTGCCTCCATTCATCTGGTCAACGGGGTGGATAGTTGCCCCGGCACACGTACACATTAGCACGTTTATAAAAATCTCACAATATAGTCTTTGAAACATTACTCTGGAAGATGCAAATAGATAATAAAGGAGTTTGTTTGAGAAAGTTTGCAAAATACTAGATTAAACGAAATTATCCCATGGGTTTTTTGCTACTGCAGAAAATTTCAGGGTGTTTAATATACTAATATGGGGAATCACCACCCCTGGGGGGGTATAGTATGCAGTGATTCCCAATCTTAGTGGACCATGCAATACTTGTGTTATAGGGGAGCTTACTGAACTAATGTTCCTTGGTATCTACTTTGGAAATTGCTAGCCTAGATCGGTGGTGCTCAACTGGTGGTAATTTTGCCCCCTTGAGGACATTTGGCAATGTCAGGAGATATTTTAATGGTCACAACTAGGGAGGGAGGCAGAGTGTCACCAGCATCCAGTGGAGAGAGGCTGGGGATGTTGCTAAGCATTCTACAGCACGCAGGACAGATGCCCACCATAAAGGCTTGTCCGGCCCAAATGTCATAGTATGGGGTTGGGAAACCCTGGCCTAGGGGGTCCCTAAAGCACCCCCTCTCCTCCCAGCTCTAACACTTTAGGGGATTGGCTGGTTTGGTGACAGTCTCCAATGTGGTACACCAGTTTATCTGGAGGGATCTTTGGCCCTTGAATGCCATTGCTCTCTGGAAGGCAGAAGAGGTGAGGCCATTCTGCCTTATCCTTGTAGATGCCTGCACACTGCTGGCTCAGGAGCCGCATATCCGTGTATCCATATGTTCAGTAACCATGGTCTGGCATTTCTGGCAGCTCAGAGGCTGGTGGCGAGGTGAGAAGAACACGAAGTCTCCCTTTCCTGGGTCTTGTTTTCACCCTCAGTGGCCAAGCTGGGGGAGCTCACTTTGCTCTGTTGCCCAAGAAACTTGGATTTCAAAACCTGCTGCCTGCCAGGAGCTGTTCCCGCAGATGGAGCTGAGATTCCAAGAAGAGTCTTTAGCTCACACAGATTCATCATCTTTATGAAGTTTTAAAATCACAGATGGTTTTTATGGATACTCAAGGTATTCCAGCTTTTTATGCTTTCTCTTGACCCCCTTCCCCCGCTTCTCCAAACACACATTTTTCTCCAGTAACCAAAACACAGTAAGTAACGGAAATTCCATCACAGGCTGGCCCACAAAGACCCGAATGGGACCGGTGCAATTATATCTGAAGTGAGGCACTGTCATGACTAATTAGCCTCTTACAGAAGTGAATTTTCCTATGGACAACTTCAGGGAATCAGCCTGCCATGTCCCGAGGTACACTCTTTGTAAGCTTCCCTTCCTCTCCAGGCTTCGGAGGTACGTGGTCTCTGAGGACTCTCTGCCATCCCTGCACCATGTGAATGGTCCAACCCAAGGTGGAAACTCATTACCCCCCTGCCCTTCGCCCCATCAACCATGCGCTTGTTCTCCTAACAGTGGACCTCGTCATCATTAGGGGTATGAGCCATGTTTGGAGAACTTGCTGCTTCATCAGAAGGCAACGTAGGCCCTGATAAATGGGCTCACAACCCCAGCTCTGTCACCAATGGTAACCTAGGAGGCCTTGGGGAAACCGTGTTGGGATTTGCCATCTATGTCTTTCCCGTCTGTGGCAAGTAGAGCATTATCCTGTGTCCAGAGATATCAGATGAGATTGAATGAGTAAAATTTATGCAACAAACTTTATTAACCACTGGCTCCAGAGGGGATTGTATGAAACACATTTTTCAAAAGGACACCCCGTGATGGATGACTTATTGGGGGAAACTCCAGACCTTTGCTTACTTGGTTCAGATATTTATTGAATGGTAACCATGTGCTAGAGAGTGCTGCTCTTTGTTCTGAAGGTTGCAGAATCTGTAAAATATGGAGACACAGAGAAGGGCAGAGAAAGCCCTTGTGGGGTTTTGGGTCAGGCTTAAGATGGAGCAACAAAGACCTCCTACTGCTGGTCAGCACTGATTTAGTATTATGAGTCCTGGAACTTTGCCGAGTGCTTTTGGCGTCTCTGCTGACCCTCATGACCTCCCTCTGTGGTGGATATTAATAGTCCCCTTTCCAGGTGAGGGAACTGAGGCTCCTGGGAGGTTAAGAACCCATCCAAGTTATTAACTAGAAGAGTTGGGATTTGAACTGATTTCCAGCAGATTCTAAAGCTGTGCTGTTACTTTCTTGCCTCCCATGAGTTTTGAATCTTGAATCTTGAGTCCTTAGCTTCTCTCTGGTACCCAGACTCCATGCCCTAGTGCCCCAGTCAGGCTCCAAGTTCTAGGGGAGGGTCTGAGGGACCATCCAGGCTGTGATAGCACCATGGTGCTCACATGCAGTAGATGGGCTGTCTAGCTCTTCCTTTGGAAAGAATTGCTGTGCACTGTGCTCAGAAATCTCATGTACTACGTGTTAGAGCTGAACTCCCCCAAGAAGAATTTACCAAATCCTGGCTGCAACTCATAAGTAGACTATAAAGTCAATTTAGCAGGTTACAACCAATGCTTACAAAAAAAAAAAAAAAAAAAAAAAGATATAAAAGTACATCCCTGGTAAAAAGGATGACTTCTTTGCTGCAATCACTTATGTACTAGATATGTATGGGTCATGATGTAAAACGTCTTTCTCACTTTGGGTGAAGGTCACGTGTTTGAAAGTACTGCCCTGAGGGTTATTGGGCATGCAGCAGACACTCCAGAGGGAGGTTTGCTGTGTTTGCTGTGGGTCTTTGCTCGGGGGATGGCTTGAAGGAGCAGGTCATGACAGGTTGGTCAGTGGGGGTTGGCTGAGAGCCCACTCTGAGCCGGGCTCTGTTAGGTGCTTTGGGAGCTTCAGGTATGCTGGAGAGGAGGCCCCTGCTGATCCTCAATCTTCTTCCTTTCTGTCCAGAGAACAGAGGTCTGCCCAACCAGACAGAAGAGGTAACAGTCAACACCTAAAGAATAATAACTGAGCCGTGCCGCGTAGCCATAGTTAAGAGCCTGAACTCCAGAACAGCTGGCCCAGGCTTAAATCTTAGGCCATCTCACTGCTTATAGCTCCCTGACCTAGGGTGGATCACCTTACTTCTCTATGCTTCAGTTTTCTCATCTGTAAGATGGGCACAACAATGGTCCACACTGGGCAACATTGTTGTGTGGATTGAGTTAGTATTTGCAGAATGCTCAGATCAATGCCTGGCACAAGGCCACCAACATACCTACACTATGTACTATATACCTAGTTTGCCATATGAGCTTTATTGAAGTGCCTAACAGAAGGCTTTACCAAGACAAGACCTGAAGCAGGCTTGAAGCTCACCGCATTTAATATCCTTTTTCTCATCATGATCATCATAACTGCTCTTTTTTCATCATAAATATATTCCAGACACTGAATAGAGTCCTGCAACCCAATGGAGTGGGAATCATTATGCCCATCTTACAGATGGGGGAAATGAGTGTTTAAAGAGGAGCCACACCAGACCCCAGACCCAGGTTGGTCTGGCTCTGAAGCCTGTGCTCTTGAACCAGTGGACACATTCTGTCCTTGACCTGCTGCCACTGCTTCCTTTGAATATGTGGCAGATTAGGTCCTTTCCTGGTCCTGAGAAAGGGTAGGATCCTCTCCACTGGGCAGAGGGAGGGTTGGAAGCCCAGTGGTCCTGGGGAGTGCTCAGGCCTGCCCTGAGAGGCAACTCAGACATTCACTACCAAGACTTGGTTTCCTGATGGCTCCTGCAGCTACTTAGCCTCCAGATGGCTTTGTCTGGTTGTGCTGGTGTCAGAGATGTGTCTCATGCCCCATGTCTGGCTCATCTTCTCTCAGTCTCAGGAGCCAAGGCCCTGACGGGACAAAGAGCCCGTGACAAACGCTGGCCCCTATTTGAAGTGCTGTGTTAAAGAGGGTTCCAAACAGGATGCGTGGCCCCGCAGGGACTCATGCATTTTTAAATGCCCCCCCACCCTGCCTTCGGAAACTACCGGAATCATTAGGGCTCTTAGTCATCCGGTTCAGCACTGGGGAACTAAGGATCTTGGCTCTGTTCTCAGCAGAAGTCCTTCCACCTGGGAAAGGCAGAAGGGCAGCCTACCCTGCCTCACCAAGTGAACCCACCTGAGGACCCATGCTTCTTGGTGGGTGTGGGCTGATTGGCAGTTGACCGATGGCAATAAATGAGGACAGTGACAATGGCTCTCAGCTACAGGCTGTTGATGGACTTGGACTTAGCACCCCTTGGATGTCCAGGTCTTTCCCAAACACTGTGGACAAATATGAAGGAGGAGGCAGGGCTGGGGAGACACCCAGCCCACAAGCCAAAACCTGAGTACTGTGGGAACTGGAGGAGAGGGGGCTAGGAGAACTGTCATGGTCTTGAAAACTTCCCACAGGAGAGGAAACTCGGGTGAGGGGAACCAAGGGTTTGGAATTACTACATAGGTAGGTAGGTCTGGGCATTGTCTTTACACATAACATTTACTCCTTCAGGAAGCAACCCCCAGCCCTCCAACACTTACCCATTCATTCGTTCGTTCATTCATTCATTCATTCATTTGTTCTTCAACAAATATCTCTTAATGTGCCTGCTGTGGTCCATGCCTTGGCTATTCCATGGTGCACACTCTCCTCCTGGGCTCATGGTCTAATGAGGGACTTCTGCGTGAAACAAATAAATCTGCAAACATCTGTGAAATTAAACCTATAGAGAGTCTGAAAGAGGAAACCAATGGGATGTTGAGAGAAAGGCGAATAAGGGGGACCCCACTGAGACTCAGACGTGCTGCGTGTGCCTGTCATAGCTGTGCCCACCCATCAAGGCCAGGCAGAAGCCCTCTACCTTCATGACATCAGCCTCTTCTATGAAAATTATCTCCCACCGTTTCACAGGCTTCTGCCATGCTCTGTCTTCCACTCCGGTGTCATATTCTACCTTTATTTAATTTTGGGCACTTGTCTTTTTTGCCATGCTGTGTCTTCAGCTCCTGGAAAGAGAGGCTATGTTTTATTGGATGAGGACCTACTGTGAGAAGTCCCTCTATGAGTGTTGTACAGGTAGATTGTTGTTGAATGAATGAATATGGGCCTCCATTCCTATCCCAGAGACGCCCTAGGGGATGTGTCAGGGCCCTGTGATGAGAGCACAGGTTCCATAGCCATCCTGCCTGGGTTTGGCTCAGCTGCTTACTGGCTGTGTGCCCTTGTCAGGTGCCTTGACCTCCCTATCCTGCTGGAGCCTCATCTGTAGAATGGGCGATGTTAGCAAGGTTGTAATGATGAAAAATGTTATGACATGTGTGCTACTTAGATTCGTCCTTGGCCACAGTCAGTGCTTTAGAAGTTAGTAGTAGTGTTCCAGAAACGTCCAGCATCTCACAAAGTTCTCATAACCTCCTTGCAAAGCATTTATTATTTTTATTTTATAGCCCAGAAACCTGAGGTTTTGAAAGTTTGACTAACCTGCAGCAGTTTGTGTGGCAAATGAGATTTTAATACAAAACAAAACAAATGTAAAAATGAGGCAAACTTGCAAGAAGACTTTTGTCTTCTACGACAGCGTACTATTCATCTAACTGGCTTAATTCTTAACACTAGTTGAAGGCTGAGATGTAGATGTTCCAGAAGTCTGCTCTCCTGGCCAAAGACAAATGTGCTGTTCATGGACCAGCTGGATACTTGAAATTAGATGCTATCCTTGGAAAGGATGAAGGAAGGAATATTTAACTTCTGGTTAAGTGTGTGTGTGTGTGTGTGTGTGTATGTGTGTGTGTGTCTGCTCCACCCTGTCTCAGAATCAGACCCTTCTCTTATTTTTCAAGGACATTGAGGTGGGAGACAGCATCCCGAAAATCTCATGATCTGTTGTGGCAGAAAACATGGCCTTGGCCCATCTCTAAAACATTCAAAGGCCTTCAAGTTCACACAGACTCCATGTGAGCAGTCAACCCTGGGTTGGCATGAGTTGAAGAGGCAAGGAAAGTGATTGGTTCTGATTTTTCATTCTGTGGCTTCTGAGCTTGTGGAGTCTCCATCCCTTGGTCCTCTTTCTCTCCATCAGCAATGACAAGCTGTATCTACATTCCCTTTCTTGGCTCCCTTAAATGCTCCTTGGGCACATAACTATGTCTGCCTCTTTTGAGAATAAACATTATGGCCCTTATTTTTTCAAAAGGAGAGAGGTATAATTTGTGGCTAAAACCAGGGCACTCAGGCTGTGAAAATATCTACTGCTTAGTTGTTTTCATGTTGATGAGAGAAGGCATTTCTAGCTCAGACCTGGAGGAAAAGAAGCTCTTTGTCATTGAGAAGCTCTTGTCTCTCAATGAGAAACAGGACCAGTGGAACCAGGATGGGGGAAAGCCAAGTCTCCTTAATTTATTCATTGACTTTTTTTTTTAAACTAAAAAATAATCACACGCTTTTTGCCACAACAAGCCCTGGGGCAGGAATCCAATAGAATATCATACCAATACTAATTAGATAATCTAATTTCCAAAGAGAGACCCCAGCTCAAGCTCCTAACAGCTCGCAGTGATGCAGAGGTGGCCACCAGGATCAGAGAGCTGAGGCCCGTTGTTCCCCTGAAGTTCTGTGCACATCCACCAAGGTTAGGGCTTGGCCAGAGTTTCGTATGTATGTGTGTGTGTGACTCTCATAATCTGTGATGGCAAGAAACACCCTATTTGTGGGAAAGATTGGTACATAGTGGGTGGCTTGAAACAAACAAATTTATTCTTTCATAGTTCTAGAGGCCAGAAGTCCCAAATCAGGGATTTGCAGGGCTGAGCTGCCTCTGGAACCTGTAGGGTAGAATCTTCCCTGCTTCTTCCGAGCTTCTGGTGGTGGCTGTCCATCCTTGGCATTCTTTGCCTTGCAGCTGTAGCACATCAGTCTCTGCCTCCGCTGTCATTTGCCCTTTTCCCTGTATCTCTGTGCTCACATGGCCTTCTCCTCCCTTGGTCTCTTTCTCCTCCTCTTGTAAGGACACCGGTGATCCTGATCACTTGATTACATCTTCAAGGACCCTGTTTCCAAAGAAAGTCACGTTCACAGGCACTGACGGTTAGGAGGACTTAAACATATTTTGGTGGGGGGGGGGGGGACACAGTGCAACCCATTATGTGCTCCTTGCACTGATGCTGGGAAGATGGTTCAGGGTTTCCTGTACCAGTGTGAGCAAGTGGGCGGTTCTTGGGAATCAGGTCCTTGGAATGAGGAGGAAACCTCAGGTGGAGGATTTATGCCTTGAAGGTCTTTTTTTCCCAGATCAGTGCTTCTCAGAGTGGGGACCCTCAGCATCAGCTGAGCACTAGTGAGAAATGTAGACTCCAGACCTCCTGAAGCAGTGACTCCAGACCTCCTGAAGCAGTGACTCAGGTAGGGGCCTGCAATCTCTGCTTTAACAGGTCTTCCGGGAGATTCTGATGCACCGTGAAGTCTGAGGACTATTCTAAGTTCTTACCTTCTGTCCTCACTGTCGTACTTTCTAATGGGGTTGTCCATGGACAGTGTTAAGTATTTTGGGTTAAAGTGGAAAGTTCTTTGGTCAAGTGAGTTTAGGAAGTACTGTATTGGTCTAAGCCAAGCAAGTTCCTTGACTAGTTCTGAGCTTTTGATATGCTTTACGCACTAGACCTTGCAAATTTCCAGGAAGAGGAACAGTAGCATTTCCAAATTTCATTGGTGAAAGAATTATCCTCCCTTGAATGGAGTATCCCATTGGACTGGCATTCTGCAGAGTACACACTGGGAAAAACTGCTCTCATCCACATATCAAGGCATTCAACACATTTTTATGAATCACCTTCTAGGAATCAGGCCCTGTGCTAGGAGAATACGTCCATGAACAAGACATAGTTTCTCTCTCCATGGAACTTATAGTTGCATGCAGGAGCTGGCAAACTACAGGCTGTGGGCCAAGTCTGGCCTGCCATCTGTTTCTGTATGGCCTGCGAGCTAAGAATGGTTTTTGCATTTTTTAAATAGTTGAAAAATTTTTAAATGAAGGATATTTTATTTATTTTAAATATGAAATTATATGAAATTCAAATGTCAATGTCCATAAATAGAATTTTATGGGAACACAACCACTCTTTGTCTGTTTACATATTGTCCATGGCCACTTTTGCTCTATAATGACAGTTGAGTAGTTGCCATAGAGACTGCACCACGTATGGCCCACAAAACCTAAAATATTTACTGTCTAATCCTGTGCAGAAACAGTTGGCCAACCCCTAGCTGAGTGAAGCAAAGAGGCTCTGAACAAACATTTGCAGGTGCCTTGAGTGTTACAGAGGACTACACAGAGATGGAGGTGGATGGTGCAGTAGGGAAGGCTCTCTGGAGAAAGATCTTGAGGATGAGTAGAAAGCCTAGAATATAACCAGGCAGAGAGGGTTGATATAAGAAACTGTACCTGCAAATCCAAGAATCAGAAAAGAGGACCACCCACTGAAGGAGTGGAAGGAAGTCCAGTATGTCTGGAACATAAGGAAGCTGAGCCAAGAGTGGCTCCATATGTGACCGGATGGATGCCAGGCAAAGGCCAGACATACGAGAGCATCTGTGAAGGTCATGCTGAGGATTTTGAGTGTTACCCTAAGAACAATGGGAATGAATTGGAGAGTTTAAGCACTGGAATGATATGAGCGATCTAAACTTTGCGAGGTCTCTCTGGCTTTGATGTAGGGAACGGATGGGGACTGTAACAAGAGTGGCAGTGCGCAGATAATTATGAAGTTTGACTGTCCATCACGGGAGAGAGAATGGGGCTGGAGAGAAGTGGATTTGGGATGTGACGGCTCTTTATGACATCTATGACATTTACCCTCCCTCCTGCAGGTTCTGTGCTCTCCTTGACAACCTAAAGAAACTGTCTCCTTGGTGCTGGGCCTGCCTCCTCTTAAAGCCTTTTTATTAATCACCATGGATTATTTGTTGCACACCTACTACATATGTATCTGGCATGGTGCCAGAGATAGAATAAGAATACATATATATATGTGTGTGTGTGTGTGTGTATATATATATGTACACACTATATACACATATATACATATGTATATACATATACACTTACTATAGAATATGTTCTACAGATAATATAACTATATTCTATATCTATAAGAATTAATAAGGTCAGGTTTCTGACCTCAAGATTCTTAGCTGGGAGAATGATGGATGTATCCACAGTGCTTGAATGTAGCGAAGGCTCATAACCAGGGGAGCAAGTAGTTCTCTTAGGGAGCAAAGCGTAAGTGTTGAGTGAACACTCATGGCAGATATTAATTTTAATTAAGAGATCTGGAGAGGCTTCATGGTGGAGGTGGCATTTAAACTGAGTCTCGGGGGCGCCTGGGTGGCGCAGTCGGTTGAGCGTCCGACTTCAGCCAGGTCACGATCTCGCAGTCCGTGAGTTCGAGCCCCGCGTTGGGCTCTGGGCTGATGGCTCGGAGCCTGGAGCCTGTTTCCGGTTCTGTGTCTCCCTCTCTCTCTGCCCCTCCCCCGTTCATGCTCTGTCTCTCTCTGTCCCAAAAATAAATAAACGTTGAAAAAAAAAATTTTTAATAAACTGAGTCTCGAAGAACTTGTAGGAATTGGGAAGGAGGCGAGGGATAATGAATCCAACATGAGCGAAGTGATGGGTTTGTGATGGTATGAGGTGTGTACAGGGAAGGGCTGGGGGAGCAGTGCAGGATGGTGGAAGGCTCACTCTTTGTCTGATGGCTAGGGCCCTGCCTACGTCATTTCATGACCTTCTGAAGCAAGTACAACTCATAAAACACACCCTTCCTCCCCATGACCTTGTTTATAGGCACAGCCTTTAACCTGAGCCAATAGCAACTGTTGTATCAGCAAGTCCTCTTGGAGGGTTCTAGCCCTTCCCTCCTATGGCTATTTCTGATTGCCTTTGACCTCTGCTTCTACTTCTTTCTTCTGGCTGGTGCCTGGCCCCTGGCTGTACCCCAAGACCAGTGACTTTCAATGCAGTTTGCTTGGTTCTCGGTTCTGTTGTCCCAGGCTGTGACACAGAGTCATTTGTAATCTGGTCTTCTGTCCTTTGCCAAAAGATACTTAATAAATGAGGGTGATGATGATGGGTCCCTTAAGAACAGTTTGGCTGATTTATTTTTAAAGTCTTAAAAATAGTGAAATATAACAAATATACAGAAAAGTGTAGAAACATAAAAGTACAAAATAGTGAATAATCATGACAAAATAGTTATAACCAACTTGGTCCACAAGTAGAATACTGCCAAGTATCTCCAGAAGCTTCTCTACGTCCCTTCTCCTTGGCCAGCTTCTCACCTCTGATGTGTCAATGCTAAGAAATACTAACAGCTACCTCTGTCAGGCTCCTGGTCAGAAAAGCAGCTGTAGAAGGAGAAGAAAAACAGAGACTTGGGATTCAGACAACAATACGACCTTCCTTCCAGAGCTGCCCACACAAAGGAGGTCCCCTCTCAGGGAGGTGTAGGGGCTGGACTGACAGTTGCTATGGAAACGTGGGGCTCGCAGGATGCCTGGTCAGGTGAGGACCACGGCGCTCAGGCAGGGGCCCCTCTCCTCATTGCTGTAGTTAGATCTGTACAGTAACAAACTTGGGAGATATAAGAGAAGCTTCCCTTTCGTGTTATCTTCGTCCCCATGCCTGCCTGATATGACATACCGTCTCCTGAGCACGGTAGATGGAGCGGAGCACTAATGGAAGGAAGGCATGTTTCTTTTTGTCCAAGGGAGATTGTGGGTCCTCAGGGGAGAATGTGCAGAACTAACAACACTTCAGTAGTTGTTCATTAGCAAACCTGACATTCAGGTTACAGACATTTTTGCAGACTGCATTTTCTAACAATTGTCTTGGGCCCCCCTCTGGTTACAGTCTTATTTATAGAAGGAGGCTAGTCTGAACAGGCAAGAGAAGAAAAACCATTTCCATTGGAAGAGAAGGCTAAATGAGTTTGCCCTCTCTACCGAGAGAAAGGTGTGTGCCTTTCGAGATTTCAGTTGTTGAATCACCTTCCCCATTAGCTCCTCAATGTTTATACTGGGTGCATTGCAACCAGATTTGCAAATTAAGAATAGCGGGGTGGGGGTGGGGGGGAAGGGAGGGATGCTGTAGGGAGGGAGCCCCTGTGTATGCAAGTGTGTGAGCAAGACCTTTCAGCTTCCTGTTCACTTGTTTCCTATATCTAATTTCATCTTTGGGCTGGACCTGCCACTTTCTCAACTGTGCCCTGCTGACTGAGGTCTGGAGACAGGGAAAGGGTGTGGGTGCCCCCGGGGGTAGCGAGCTGCCGTGTCCAGACACTCGGTGTTCTCTGTCTGGGTGGAAAACCTCATCTGAAGCCAGACTGAATCACACCAGTTTCTAAGACATTCCTCAACCATGTTAGGCAAAAGAGTCCCCCGCTGACAAGCTGGGGTAGAAGGAAACCTGATATAATTTTGGAAAAACCTTCTTTGAGAAAGAAGGTTCTCACAGCTGCTGAGCCTCTCTCCGCCGTCCAGGGTTGGAGGGGTCCCAGGCCACAGCGAGGAAGGAGATTGATGGACCTAGGGGTGCCAAGTAGAGAGCTGAGGCTTTGCAGTGCTGGGGTGCTCACCAGTCCTCACTCCCATCAGGGATCTAGGAGAAATAGTCATCTGAACGGGTTAGAAATAGAAGTCCGCTCGCTTCTCCCCTGGCTGTTGAGTTATTGCTGTTATTTCACATTAGCAGCTGGTCCAGACTCTCTTGTATTTGGCTGCCGTGTTGGAAACCTAGATCCAGACTCGGGTTGTGGGAACTCAGGAGCATAGGAGGTTGAGGTTTTGGAGTCCAGCCCAGCTTCCTGAGGTGGGTGCGGAATCAAAGCATGAGGTGACCGGCAGCTGTGCGGAGCCCTGGACGTCTGAGCCCGGGCGGCCACACTGGGCAGCCGATTACATCGCTAGGTCCAGAGTGCATGGTGTGCCTGGTAACCTGGCCATCTTTCTGCCTCCCGAGGCCTCTCTGACCTGCTCGGCCTTGGTTTCCTGAATGAGGGTCATGCGATGCATTGGGAAAGGCAGTGGGGCGACCTAACTGGGACTGCTCTTTTGACCTGAAGCCAAACCCCATCCCAAGTTCTGCAGATGGAAGAGGCAGAAAGATGTTTAGTCGGTGAGAGGTCCATAGGCACAGGCTGGATTAACTCCTAAATCATGGTGGAAATTTTCCTGGACTGGGACAAATCCTTTTGTAAACAAGAACATTCATCTTTTTTTTTGACTGACGTGTCTGGTGAGGCAAGTGCCTCTCAGAAGCCCCATGACATCTGATCTTGTTTGGGATTTGGTGTTTGTATTTGAAAGTGTAGCTGCACTGGGGAGCAGCAATTCTGGACGCAGGACTCAGTGCTGGCCTCAAGTTGGGGAGACCGGCCTGGTTTAGCCAGGATATCAGTGGTGCCCAGAAAAGGGCTTGCTTTTCCAGTACCTAGTAAGCAGCGTTTTAATTTACTCAGTCATTACATACCTATTAATCACTTGCTGTATACCTAACACTCGGCCTTGACTTCAAGTTGCTTTCAGGCTAATGGGGGCGATGGGACATACATGGATAAAAAGACAACTATGGCTCCCAGCCTGTGTCTGTCCAGTGCCAAGTGAGAGGAATGGATAGTGAGCCTTGCATTTGGGACAGGGGGAGCTGTGGGGGTTGTAGGCAGTAGAGGACCTCACTGGGCCCCTGGATTTGATTGACGGGGATGAAACCGACTGGAGAGCAATGGACTAGGTGTCCCAGGAGTGGGAACAGCTAGCACAGAGATTGGCACTAAGGAGGACCAAGTCCTCTCAGAGAAATCCAGTGAGAAAGCAAGCTCAGTGAACAGCAGGAAGGGCAGCAGACAAGCCTGAAGGGCAGGCCTTGAGGGATAACTCAAACCCCTCAAGTTCTGTGCAGCAGGCAGTGGAGACGGGGGAGGATTTTGAGATTCTGGAAAATGTGAACAGAGGGAAAACAAAACACAACAAAACGAAAACCAGAATTTGTCCAATAATTCTTTCAGCACATCATTAAGTCCCCTCTGTGTGCCAGGCAGGTCCCGGGCTCTGAGGATGTGTGAACAAGTTGAGCCAAGACCCGGGCCTCTAGGAGCTCATGCTGTCGTGGAGGCTGATAGAGAGCGAGCCCACACATGCACAATGTTAGGTAGCGGCAGGTGTGAAGAGGAAAAGTGGGTCAAGCCAAGGGGATGGAGGTGGTCTGTCCCATTCGGGACATTGGACTGTCCCTTGGAGTGTTCACAAGTTAATTCACTTTGTCACCTCATGTTGCTTCTGTCTGTTGACTTGGAGAACAAGCAGTTCCTCCCACCTGCAGTCTGCAGGTAAACTTCTTCTCCCCACTTGGCCCCTGAATGGTGGCGTGGGGCCCTGGCTACGGCTGCGCTGGTAGTTTTGTGCACTTCTTCCTATAGTCGTAGTGAAGCCTTCAGAAGTAGTTCAGGACCCTTCAGTATGGCCTGGAGCCCTGAAAACGAACGCATTCCCTTCTCTCCCTGGTCTCGTGACCAACCGGCACTGGCTGAGCTGAGGGACATTGTCTCTGTCCCTTGGGCCCTACCTTTCCTGGCCCTGAGGCTGTCCCTGATGGGCGTGATGGACACACCCTAAGCTCCATGTAGGGGACCGTGGCCATTATGAGCAGAGCCTCTCTGGGCCTTAACTTCCCATCTGTAGAATCAGGAGTAGGTGAGTGGTTCCTAGACTTTCCATGGGATACTCAATTAAACTTAAAAACATAGAGAATATATCACAGGGTTGCCAGGTTTTTATTTTGAGAAGCAGGGACATAAAAAAGAAACTGTCAAATGCCAGCTCTACCATCATTGTCATTTCATTAAAAGGGCATATTAATACCCAACAAAGGAGTGATGACATAATGTCAAAGAAAAGGACACTTCTTCCCTGGAGAAGAATGTTGGCTGTCTTTCACTGACATACATCATTACATTGTGCTGTTGCTTTTAATTTTCAAACTCCCTCCTGGAGCAGTACAGTCATGGGCCCAACATGTGGGGACCTTGGAACCAGAGGGCCTATGAGCCAACCTCCCAGCATCCTTTGCTGTGGAGAGTGAGACCCCATACAGCCAGATCCACAGGTGGCAATGGGCTCCCTTCCTTCTCCCCTCTCAACCCTCTACTGTTTCCCTCTCAGTACCTCCTTTGTGGAAGTGGGGACATTCCAAATGGTCTCGGGTTGCTTTTCAGAAGCCGGGTGAAGGTGAGAGACAGGAAGAGTCCATGACCTCACTGACCAGGTGAACCGGTCCCTCCAACATCTAAACTCCTTGTCTTTGGGAAGCATTCATTTTTTTCCCCAACCATGTCCATATCCGTGTTTTGATTCACTTGTCTTCCCCTCCCCCTCCCCAATTAACCTTAGTCATAAAAGTTAACTTGACTGTGATGTGTAGATTTCTGCCTTCTTTTATGAAAATGAGCGTTTGGGATTTCCTGTGGGTCCTAGTTATGCATCGCCAGTCTGTCTTGACTAGAAACTGGATTTGGGCTCCACTTTGGTGAAGTGAACAGGAATGAGGTTTGCGGTTTAGAAAATATGGATTCACATTCTGATCAGCTCTATTAGCTGTGGGACCTTGAACAGGTCGTTGGGCACTTAGCTAATAATAATAGCTGCTGTTTACTGAGCCCTCACCAACTGTGTAGCATTTATCTTGATGGCTGATCCTTACAGGTGTTCTCTTGTGGCAGGTATTTGTAAGCCTGTTTTTCCAATGAGGAAACTGAGGCTAGGATGAGGTTCCAGGTTGCACAGTGGTAAGAGGGGAAGGCTGGAGTCAGACTCTGGCTCTCAGACAACAACACTCGTGCTTCCCACACTTCTCATGCCCTCTCTCAGCCACGTGGGGTTCTACATAGTCTCTTATATGAGCAGGCTTTGGGGGTGCCTGGGTGGCTCAGTCAGTTAAGCATCCGACTTCGGCTCAGGTCATGATCTCATGGTTCGTGGGTTTGAGCCCCACGTCGGGCCCTGTGCTGACCAGCTCAGAGCCTAGAGCCTGCTTCGGATTCTGTGTCTCCCTCTCCCTCTGCCCCTCCCTCACTGGCACTCTGTCTCTCTCAAAAATAAATACACATTAAAAAACAATTTTGAATAGGCTGTGTTTCCTTGAAAAGGCCCTCCTCCTTCCATGACCCTAGACACTTCCTTTCTGAAGAGAAGGAATCAGACTGCACAAGTTATGAAGTTGCTTGCAACCTTGACCTCTGTAACCCTGAGATTCATTTCATTAAAAAAAAGTTTTTTTGAAGGGTTTGAGTACTCTCCTTGAAGAAAGAAGTCATGCTAGATTGCCTTCCTATAAAATGCAAGATTCTTCCTACAAAAAAAAAACAACAAAAGGATTTATATTGAGCTCATGGTCCTCACTGGGATTTGTAAGGTTGTCGTGCTAACCTCAGACCTTCAGAGAGCTTCAGTGCCTCAGTTTCTCATTTTCTTTCTTCTTCTTCTTCTTTTTTTTTTTTTTTTAACATTTATTTATTTTTGAGAGACAGAGAGACAGAACATGAGCGGGGGAGAGGCAGAGAGGGAGGCACAGAATCTCAAGCAGGCTCCAGGCTCTGAACTGTCAGCACAGGGCCTGACGTGGGGCTCAAACCCACAAACCGTGAGATCATGACCTGAGCCGAAGTCAGACGCTTAACTGACGGAGCCACCCAGGTGCCCCTCAGTTTCTCATTTTCAAAATGGGGATAATAGTGTCTAACCTGTAATCATGTTAATAGGATTAACCAAGACACTACCTTCAGAAAATTACCTTTATTATTAATCCTTCTGAACTTCTAGCCCTGCCTCAGACTTTCTGGGTGTGATTACAAATTATTCCTCAACTAAAACACATGTCATTTTTGTCTTCCGACTGGGCCCCTGTGACAATTTTCTTGTCTGGATGGTGCATGAGCCATTCTCCCATTCTGCCTTGCAGACCAGAAGTTCGGTGGCCATGTCTTTGCAGGTGAATGCACTGACTTGGGCCCAGCCTGGGTCAGTCTGGCTGAGGGATCAGAGCTGGGGTCTCTGCTAACACAATTCCAAGTCTCTGAGGTCCCAGTAGTGAACTCTGGGCTATCACATATGTTGTCATTTTGTTAAGCTAATTGAAGGAGAAGGAGATCGTTAGTCTGCATGTATGGTGTAGTGGCTGAGATATAAAGTTAGGGGTTGACTTACTGATTTTTAAGCAGCTAGTGTGGCCATTTGAGAACATATCACACCATGGGACATTATGTCTAATGGGTCCTTCTGTTCCCAGGTTGGAACCCCCTTCTCTGGGCCATTTCTCCAACTCCCTATCCGTATATGGCATGACCAGATTTAGATGTCTGAGCTACAAAATTTTGTTAGTTAGAAGCCACCGGGTGTAAGATGATAGTTTCAGTAGTAGTAATAAACAGCATTTTAGGAGGAGATTCCATCTCTTTGTACATTTTGCCTGTCCTGAGGCAACAAGGAGTAGAGAAAAAACATGGCTTTTAGTCTTAGAGTGAACTGGATTTAAATTTCCGTGCTGCCACTTAGGAGATGAGTGATCTTGGAAATTACTCAACCTCTCTAAGTCTTATGACATTCCTACCTTGCAGGCTTATTGTGAGAATTAAATAAGATGGTGTAAAACCGTCAGTAGAAAACACGGCCTGTAGATGCAGGAGGGAACCAAGGACTTCCTGAGGGCCAGCTGAGCCCCCTCAGTGCCTGGGAGACTGGCGAGCATTACAGTGTTCTCCTGACAGGAGCCAGCAAGGGCCCCAGGCTCCCCCAGCACTTCATATTCAGGGACTCATGCAAGGGAGGGGCTGACAATCCAGACCTCAAGGTCAGGTGGTTTGCAAGAAGACAGAGCCTCGGGGAGTGTTTACACAGCCCCTTTGAATTCGAGACAAAGAAACCTGAGGCACAAAGATGGCAAGTGCCTTGTTAAAGGTCACCTAGCCTTTTTCTTCTGTCACCTTTTTCTCCCACAAAGACCTATGAAGAGCAGTTATTCACACACAGCCCAGGGGACTCCTAGGAGTGAGAAACTGGACAGTGCACCCGGGCAGCAGTAGCTAAAAATGCCTGTGATGAACAAGTGTCTTATGACCAGCAGAGAGACCCAGTAAACTCGGATGGTTTTCTGACATCTCAGAGCACTTGGCTTTGTCCAGCCTTCTTTTTAAGCTCCTGTGGCCTGCGTCCGTGGGCACTGTATGCCTTCCCTAGAGGCGTAGCCTGTCATTAGCAAGTGTAATAGCTGCTGGGTAGGCTCATCTGGCATGCGGGTGGGTCCTCCCATCCCTGTGGGCTCCCGGGGGATGGATGGGGAGGCTGTGAGGTGCGGGGATGCTCTGAGCTGCAAGGGAGGGGTGTGATAATTGGAACTTCTCCAGGGTAGACACCAGTCTCACTGCCTCCTCACACCAGCTCCAGGTGGGGCCCAGATCCTCTGCTGCCCTGTTGCCCCCACCCCTACGTGTCGGGGCTACCCCCTCTCTGTGCTGCAGAGCAGTGCACTCCTCCTTTTCCTTTCTCTGCAGAGCTCTCGCCATGAAAATCCCAGCTGGTGGTGCCCACATTATGCTTTATTTGCCTGAGCTGCTTTAGGTAATCGGCCTAATCCCTAATACATAGGATTATCAGTACCTGAGAGAATCCCTTGCTGGGCCACACACCCAGGATGTAAAGGAGGCTGCTGGAGGGATTTCCTGTGGGCCTGTTTGGAACAAGCAGGGGTGTCTGGAGGACCGTTCCCCAATGTTTAGGCCTGAGGCAGAGGAGCCAGTAGCCTGCATGGAGGTACCACTAGCCCCGTGGGTTTACAGATACTAAAGTTCAAGCATTTCTGGGTCTTAGGCCAAACTGTGCCCCGGAATGTCATAATCATCGCCACAAAATAAAGCATTTTTTAAAAGCTAAAATGGGCCTATGGATTTTGGCTCAGTGGATTTCAAACTTTTTTTTTTTTCCCCCACAGAAAACCACTTCATTCAGACCCAGTCTAGCACGGGACCTTACTTGGTGAAAATGGCTCAATGCAGAGATGCTTGGATTTTCACGGGGGGCCGTAGCCTTGCCTCCTCTACCCTCCTTTGCTAACCTTCTAAGGCGTCTCACAGATTATGCGATGCTGAGCCCCAACGAACAGAAAACTATGGGCTTAACCCATTGCTCCCTCTCATTTCTCATTTGAGGGCTCTGCTCAGAGAGGTTGGATGACTGGCCAAGGCCACACAGCCTATTCCTGGAAAAGCTGGGGCTAGAATGCCAGCTTCCTAACTTGCAGCCCAGAGCTCTTCGCCTGCCACCATTCCTCTAGTGAGAGAGAAAGACTCTTGTGCTCAGCTGAGGGCAGCTGCATGCAGGGCCGCTGGGTCAGTTTTGAGGACAAGAGGGTGCAGGAGAGGTGGGGAGCTGCCACTGGAGAGGGGGTGAGGGTTGGGGTTCCAGGTGGATGAAAGGGATAGTTCAGGAGCAGAATCCTTCAGTATAGGCTCCGGGAAATGGGTTTCTGATGATGACCAGGGAAACGTGAAGAAGAGTGGGACTCAGAGTGAGACCCAGAGAGAGGACAGATGGAGGTTTCTGGATCCTTTCTTCCCCCACAGCCCTGTGGAAGTTGAACATCCAGGAAATAGCCTGTGGCTCAAGACTCTGGGCAGGGGGCGCAGCTATGGGACTTCGAGGGATGGGGCTGGCTCCCGTCCCTGCAGTGTCCCCCGATTCCCTGTCACACCCCAGAGGTGCCTCAGGCCTTGCGGGACTCCTTGAGGATTTGCCCGCTGAGGCCCTCCAAGGATGCAGAAGCACCTGGGAAGCTTTATCTCCACCTTCAGCCACATCTGCATAGGACACCTTAGTGCTTAGGAGGAAGGCTTCACGGCCTGTCAGCTGGCCATGTTCATTTCCAGTTGGATGCATTGCTCTGTGAAGGGTGATTTATGTCTCCAAGCTGGTTCTTGGCCAAGAAAGGAACCATGTTTCTCTGTCCTTGATTTCATCACCCTCTCAAGGCATGGGGACCTTGAAGAAGGGTCTCTGCGGTACCCGTGGTACCCGGAAGTGGGGTGAATCGAGTGCTCAGAATGGTAATAAACCCTTCATGGGCACTTTGCAGTAGTCCATAACCCTTCTGCACACATCATCCCCTTCACTCCTCACGCTGTCCCTGGAAGGACGTCAGGACAGGTACTCGCCTCTTTGTGGTGTCAGACAGCTGAGTTACAATTCTGACTGTGTCTTCCTGGGCCAGCCACTCATCCCCTCCTCTGCTGCCAGTGCATTCCTGCCTGCGCCATAGAGTTACTGCAGTGGCGCTCAGCGGCAGTGGCCCGTGTTAGTGTCGTTACCCCTCGTTAGTAATACCACCCGTTCCAGATGCTCTGCAGGCCTGGAGCCGACTTCCCATTTGCTGCAGCTGTCCTTCTTCCCTCCCTCTTCCCTTCCTTCCTGAACCCTTGGCTCCTGTCTCTCACCCACATGGAGCAGGTGCTTACTCAGAGCTCACAATGCTCCACTGTTGAGGACAGGGCAGTGGACAAAAGAAATGTGAAGTGTTTCCCTTGTGGAGCTTATAGACCATAAGGGACGATCGAAGTCGGCAGGCTAGCAGCGTATAAATGCTCTGAGGAGGAATAGAGCAAGGGTGGGGGTGGTCAGGGTGGGGAGGGTGTCATTTTCAGTAATTGCCTCTCAGTAATAAGGTGACAATGACCTGAGAATGGCGAGAGAAGCAGCCAAGGGGCTATCTAGGCCAGGGGGGAGCAGCCTGGAACATTCTGGAAGCACAAGGAGGCTGACTGGGCTGGGGTGAGTGAGTGAGTGGGAGACTAGGAGGGTGGTGGGAGGAGCGGACAGATTGGGTGCGTTGGACTGTGTTAGGCTGTGACTTATCCTCCCAAGTGGGACGAGGAGCCACAGGAGGGTGTCGGCACAGCCGCAACATAATCTGACTTACATTTTTAAGAGTAGTTTTCCTACCAGATGATCACCGTTTAAGCAACTTCCCAGATCTGGGATGAGGAGCCTGTGTCCAAAGAACCCAGATGAAATCAAACTCGAGACAGACGTGGGCCTACTGGGGGCAGTCCCAGCAGGAGCAGGAAGGGAACTCTGGATTCCTCCCAGCAGCTGACCCCCATCCCTTCTGTAGTCACGCAGCAGGTGCGGTGCCCAGGGTGGCCTGACCTGGCTCTGCCTGACAGGTGTGGGTACGAGTGTACCTGGGGTGAGTGAGCCCGGCCAGGTGGGAGCAGGTGTGATGTGTCTCACAGGAGGGTGTGGCCAGCACAGTGGGCCACCTGGCAGGACCTGGCAATTGCAACATCCTGTTGGGGCTCAGGGAGATAATGGGGGCCCTGCCCTGCAAGATGCAGCTGGGTGGGGATCTGACAGCTGAGCCATGGGCTCTGTGAGGCCTGGCTTTGGGGTCTGGAACCCCTTTCTCCAGAGCAGCATTGCTTCCTGCCCAGGAGCAGAGAACAGTGATGCCACCATCGCCCATCCCACTCGGTGCGTTCAGAAAGTGCTATGCTCCACCTTATCAGATTGCAAGGCAGCACTCCTTGCTGTTTACAGAAGAGGCTCTTAGAAATGGACTGACTTGTCCAAGGCCATCCAGAAAAACCGGACTTGGCTTTGAGTATTTTGATCCTCGGAGCTCTTCCTACCACACCACAAACCCAGAGTTTGCAGTATACTGGGTCCAATTCAGGAAGGAGGAGAGACACAGAGGGGACCTAGATTTGAGGACTGGGGGCTGTGGGGTCCTGGGATTAGAACAGGCTTGCTCTCCAGTGAGGGGCCAGGGCTGCCCCCATTGCTGGGGAAAGCCAGGCCCTTCGAAGACAAGAAAGGTTGCTTCCTACCATGGCCCCTGACTCAAAGCCTGGACCAGTCGTTGCTGCCAGTGCCAGGAACACCGGAACGCCAAGCTGCAGGCTGGTGCATCAGAGAGATCTTGTCCAGGAGGCAACAAGCATGAGAGCCACAGAGCCGCTGGGGCTTCACTTTTGGCTGGGCTGGGTGGGACTGGGCATGTGGCTTCCTCTCCAGCCACCCCCCACCCCTGTGTTCCCATCTGTATAGTGAGCGGGGTTGGCATCCGAAGGGATTGCCGAGGTCCCTTCTCAGGTTTCCGTCTTTGATCGTATGATTCAGAAGCAATGCCTAAATATCCAGCAGATGTGTGCTCTGTATAGTGAGCACCAGGGGCCTGCGGTCCAGTCAGGCCCTTGGCCACAGGTGACACAGGAGGTGTGAGACCCGTGAGAGGCTGCCTGTGTGAGCAGGCGGGAGGAGGGGACTGTCGGCCACTGTGCTCTCCAGTGTACCCCCAGACCCCTGTACCTGCACTCTTGCCCGGCAGTCCTCTTCGTCCTCCGGGCTGGGCACTGAGATTAGATGTTGTCCTGTGCTGTCTGCAGGAGGTAGAGTGGCTTGTTTTACGTAAGACTCTGGTGGAGACAGAAGGCAGGGCTGGAGGGAAGAGTGGCCTCCAAAGCAAGACTGAACTCCTTTCTCAAGGGGTTGGCTGTTGCTGGATCTGTAGCTTTCAGGACATGCCCGCAGGCCCTACCCACTCGCAGTCTCTTCAGAAAATCTATGGTGTCCTGTCTGAGGCAAGGGTAGCTGGAGCCTGTAACTTGTGGGGTCTCTCTCTCTCTCTCTCTCTCTCTCTCTCTCTCACACACACACACACACACACACACACACACACACACACACACACACACCCAGGGGTGCACACACACAGAATGAGTGGGGATCAGGGTCAGATTGCTCCTGATGCTCAGGGAAGCCTGCCTGACCCTGCTCAGGTGTCTTCCCTGAAGGGTAGCTGGGTCCTTCTCTGCAGTGGGAAGTGGAAGGTTTGATGGATGCCCACTTTGCCGTTCAGAACAAAGGGCTGCCTGCCCCCCTCCCCCCCACGCCAGCAATGTCCAGGGGGCATTGGAGAGAGAATGATGTCCTGGGACCCAAGCGGCAGCCTCCTTCTGGCCCTCAGTCTCCTCATCTCCAATGGGAGGCTGATCTGAAGGAGTTCAGAATCAGAAGGGATCTAAGAATCTAAGAGGTCACTTGGTCCAGGGCTCACTCTATGTAGGAATCCCTGCCCCTGCTGCCCTGGGGGGACACCACACAACTCCTGATGGAACCCCTCCAGAAGTCATGCTGCCTTCCTTCCCAGGGGCCCATCGCCTCATTGAATAGTCATAGCTGTTAGAACCTACACGCGTTTATCCTCCGTTCTGTAATTATTTGTTAAAGTTCCTCTCTGGGTCAGTGTCCCCGCCTAGTGGGTTATTAGCGTCCCTCTCAGGGCCACCAATCAATGAAGTGGTGCCGTTTTAGCTGAATATCCTTGGAGGCCAGTCCCATCCGTGGATGCTGTCTGGGCAACTGTTACTGCCTGGCACCATACCACGTGCTGTGTATTGACTGTCTCACGTAAGCTTTGCCACCACCTGGATGGGGCCAGTGTGCCTGTCCCCATTGTATATGGAGGCGGCAAGGTTCATGAGTTACCATGCCCATGGTAGCCAGCTTGTAAGTGGCAGAGCTGATCAAGTCCTCGCAAGCTCTGTGTCTTCCGCTAAGAAATACCTGCTCTCAGTTACCCTGTCTGTAAAATGGGGATATTTCACCTGCCTGTTGGATGTATTATAAACCCTAAGCAAATCGTATATGGAAAGCACTAAAGTTTTAGTTGCTGGCACCCAGTTCTGGTTTGATAAATGGTGGCCAGTGACTATGATACTGGGCACTGTCCCTTCCCGTTCCTTCCCTGCTGTGTGTCTCCACAAGGATACAGCCTCCTCCCTGGGCCTCTACCCTCTTTTCTCCAGAGCATGGGGCCGTACCTGCTCCCAGCAAGGAATGCTTTGGTCAAAGTAAGGTCACAGGTGGTGGGGGCCTTTCCCCCAGGCCAAGCATGGCTAACCTGCCCGGCTGGCAGTGTCTTTGCAGAGCTGCAGCGTCCTCGCTGTCCTGCCACTGCCGTAGTCCTGCCTCCCACATGTGGTAATTAAGGCCACAGCATCTAGTGTAAGCAAATAATAACAAGGGCATTATCTTTCTTTAGTCTCTGTTTGTCCTTGCCTATCATAAAGTAATTAAAATAATGAATGCCTTGTAAAACAATAGTTAAGAGGGCTGGCAAAGGGCATCATGTGCAATATACGTCTTGCGCTCTGAATTATTGATGCCTTGAAACCACTGTGACTGGGGAAGTCTCCCTGCCTGCCAGCCCTTTTCCCGCAGGTTCTCTCCGCCAAGGTCCCCAGGCCTGCGGGGTGGCTGTGGGCCCTGAGCCTCCAGGGCTGAGGAGCAGCTTGTGGCCATGGACCAGCTTTGACACATTGCCGGGGGGCGCTGCTCAGAGGGAGATGCAGGAGCCTCTGATTGGAGGGCTTTGCCCTGTCCCGACCTCTCCCTTGTCCACCCACATTCTCCAGTTCTGAAAGAAGCAGGTGGTTCTGTCCTGGGTGAAGGGGGAGGCTGGGAAAGATCCACGTCCCATTTTAGATCAGGGCAGGGATGATTAAGCCATGCCGGCACGATTAGGAACAGTGGTTCTCCAAGTGGGGTTCCCAGCGTGGGGTGCCAGACTGGCAGCATCAGTGTTCTCTGGGAACTTTTTAGAAATGCGAGTTCTGGCGTGGGGCCCAGCACTCTGTTTTAACAAGGCCTCCAGGTGGTTCTGATGCCCACTTGAACTTGAGAAGCACTGCTTTAAAGTGTCGTGGCTCAAGGAGAGGCGGGAGGTGGTAGGACTAATGAACTGAAAGTGCGTTGTGTGCATCTATGGGGCAAGCCCTCTTGTCCCCATCTTACGGGGGGTGGGGGGGTCCCATGAGCAGGAGAGCTGAAACTACACTGTCAGTTACTAAGGCTTTTAGTGAGGGCCCCTGGGTCAGGACCATTGTCATTTCCAGAACACCCACTTGTGCAGAATTTCCACATAGTCAAGACATAGGGTCCTAACAGGCCACTGAGATTGGCTCGGGCAGCAGACTCCACAGATGTCAGTAGGTGGCCCCAAATGTACCCACCCTGTGACGCCCTTACCACAGCCTCCTCTTGGACGATTCTAGCTCCCTGGGGCCGAATATACTTGGCAATGCAACATGAGCGCCCAGTGGTGCTGATGCTTCTCCTGGCTTCCCGCTTCCCTGAGCCACGGGAGGCCGAGGCCGGAAGGGGAGAACCCTGTGTCAGGAGCAGCTTCCTGCCTGCCTGCAAGTCCCCAAGAGGATGAGTCATCCCATGCCTCTCGGCTCTCCTTTCGTCACTCGCCCCATCCCCACTCACTGCAGACAAAGGTTTTCACCTCTGCCTTGGTTTCTCTCCTGTGCTCCAACTCACAATGTCCCCAGGGTCTGTTTGCCTTCAAGATTAATTCTGTTTTTAAATTTTATAAAAGTTTGTTTGTTTGTTTGTTTGTTTATTTATTTAGAGAGCGGGCAGTGGGGATGGGCAGAGAGAGGAAGAGAGAGGGAGAGAGAAAGAATCCCAAGTGCATGGAGCCCGATTCAGGCTCAAACTCACGTTCTGTGAGATCGATCATAACGTGAGCCAAAATCAAGAGTCAGACGCTTAACCAGCTGAGCCACCCAGGTGCCTCTTGAAAATTAATTCAAAGGTTTTAAATGGTGAATATAATTTGCTGGTATCTTTTTATACATCTGTACCTGCAGAAATGATATCAGTGGGTATTTGAGCAGGGGGGCCCATTTAAATTTAAATTTAAAGTTTATATAACGAATGTGTTTAGTATAACCATGTGCCATGTAAAAAAATATGTTGTCTATCTGAAATTCAAATTTCTCTAGGTGTCCTGTATATTGTGTTTGGTAGTCCTAAGCACATTGAAGGGCTGGCTCTTATAACCCTTTTTATTTATTCATTCATGTTTATAGAGCCACCTATATGCAAGGCACACTTTTAGGCACTCAAGGTACAGCATTTGGTAGGGGAGGCAGACTGTAAGTAAAAAATAAAACCGAAAGGTGGTGCTGTTGGAAGGAAGGTTGGAATTAAAATTTTTTTAATGTTTATTTATTTTTGAAGGAGAGAGGGAGAGGGGGAGAGAGAGAGAGAGAGAGAGAGACAGAGAGAGAGAGACAGAGTGCTAGTGGGGGAGGGGCAGAGAGAGAGAGAGAATCTGAAGCAGGCTCTAGGCTCTGAGCTATCAGCACAGAGCCTGATGTGGGGCTCAAACCCATCAGCTGTGGGATCATGACCTGAGCCAAAGTTGGATGCTTAACAGATTGAGCCACCAGGTGCCCCATAGGGTTGGAATTTTCAAAGGGTTGCCAGAGAAGATTTCACTGAAAGGTGGTATTTGAGCAAAGACTTGAGGGAAGTGAGGGAGTAAGCCGTGATGACCTTCTGTGGGAGAAGAGTGTTTTAGGCAAAGGCACATTGTGTACAAAAGTGTGCAGTTTAGGGCCCCATGTGGGGCTCGGTTATCTGAAGAGGTCAGCCTTGTTTCCTCAAGCATGTTTTTAGCCATGAAGGGAGATTTATTCTCTTTTGTAATTAAAAAGGTCTGCGGGCACCTGGGTGGCTCAGTCAGTTGAGCGTCCGACTTTGGCTTAGGTCATGATCTCGCGGTTTGTGAGTTCGAGCTCCACATCGGGCTCACTGCTGTCAGTGAGGAGCCTGCTTTGGGTCCTCTGTCCCCCTCTCTCTCTGCCCTTCCCCCACTTGTGCTCTCTCAGAAATAAATAAAACATTTAAAAAAGTTATTGAAAAAGGTCTTATGTGGATTTCAGACACAGCTGGATTCAGGTGTTCAAATGATGACACCAGTATTCTATCACTTCTCCTAGGAAAGGTTGCCTTTCCTGTTCTCTACAGCAAAAGTCCCAGGCTTGAATTGTATTGGGTTGGCATGGGTCATGTGACCATCACTGGCTCAATCTCTGTTTCCTGAGGGATGGAATGGAGTCTCCATTCCTGGGACAAGCGTGGGCCTTCAGTTCCTTTTGAACCATATGGATCGAGATGAGCAAATGGAGATTCCCTTCAGGAAGACAGGGTGCTCCTGTGAGGACGGTATGAATGGTGGGCGGCATGCCAACCTTGCCTCCTTGTAGTCACTCCATGACCCTAGACAGGATGCTCTCCCTACTGAACTTAGTGGTTGTTTTCTTTAAAGGGGAAAGAGAATAATTTCATTCTTCTTTCTTTCACAAAGATATTTTAAAAGGAAATAAAGAAAAGATTCTTTTAAAAAAGATAAAAAAGAAAACCAAAGCCATAGTCTATCCCACCTCCTCGCCCCTTGTACCTTCAAGCCGGCATCCACGTCAGCCAGGACCTTTCCAACTTTGATTCTTTTGGGTAGGTTGTGTTTACTAAATCCAGTTGGTTCCTGTTCTCAAACCCTGTTCTCTCTGTTGCCAGGAGGCCCAGAAGATTAACAATGGCTCGAGCCAGGCGGATGGCACTCTCAAGCCAGTGGACGAAAAAGAGGAGGCAGTGGCAGCCGAGGTCGGCTGGATGACCTCTGTGAAGGACTGGGCGGGGGTGATGATATCTGCCCAGACACTGACTGGCAGAGTCCTGGTGAGTCCCCAACACCTTCCTCCTCAGGGAGGCCTGCTGTCTGGTCCATGATTGTACCATGTTTCCCAAGTCTTCTCTAAGCTACCCATTATTGGGGAATGGGGGTGAACAGCGGGTCATGGAGTAGAGGCTGGTTCTCTGTGCATGTAAGCCAGAGGTATGAGGGAGGATCTGTAGAGTGGGCCAGCACCTGGGGTGAAGGGGGTATGTTGGGGAGGATGTAGGGCATTTCCTCTGCCAGCAGAGTAGGTGTGTGCATGCACACATACACCATGTGCACACACACACATACATACACACACACACATACACACCTTGATAATCCTGGAGAGGAGAAGGGAGTCAAAGAAATTTGTGCTTAAAATTCCACAGAGAACCCATAAATGATAAATGCCAGGATCCATAGAGTTCTCGGCATGTGCCCATTGGCTCTGTCAGGTCTGCTCTGGGTCAGAAGTTTCCCTGAGAAGGATGCTGCATTCCAAATGATTTCTTATTACGATTCTGGAAGCTGTTTTGTACGGGCTGCCCTTCCTGGGCCTGAAGCTGGGGCTTGGTCAAGACTAATTTGACTCAAAGAATGAATGGGAGTGTCCTGACAGCTAGGTGAACCAAAGATAAGGCAGGGCCATTGGAAAATAGGTGCCACACCCAAGGTGTTTCATGGTGAGAGCTTGGTGAGGAGGTGACGATAGATGTGGGGAGATGGTAGAAGTTTCACCCGTCAGAATCCTTCTTGGGGACAACTCTACGTCATGTTTGGGATGACTATGTCACAAACCGCTTGAGGGAGGGACTATGACACTGAATGTCATGCTCGCATCACAAAGGTGGTGGCCAAACAGCCGTCAAGGAGGACAGGGTTCTGTCAACTGAGGGAGCTTTTGGGAGCAGAGCTTTCTGGAAAGTCCAGAAGCTGTGGTTGATGTTGATTGCTGGCACCATAGAAATGGGAGAGGTTTAAAGCTGTGGTTCTGGAGAGGAGGAGAGGGAAACTGACGAGGCCAGATGCTGCATGGAGGAGGACCTCCCGGGTCGGTGGGACCCAGGAGAGACCGGGTGGCACGGAGCGTCTAATGTGAGATTGTAGGTCGCTTGCCGCAGGCTCTGCTCCGTTACCAGCCTCCTCACCTCCCTGCACAGTCTTCTTCAGCAAAGGCTCCATTGCTGTTTCGTGCTTGTGTATGAGTGGATTCTGTGTGGGAAGCTGACAGAGGGTGAGTTCTGGGTCTGGGCATTCATGGGGAAAGAAATGCAGGCAGTGCATGCTATACCTGTGGTGGTGATGGTGGGTGAGGAACAGCAGACAATTTGGTTGCACAAATGTGACGCCTGTCGCTTCTGCATGGCCACTGTCGACAGCTCTAATTTTCTCCGTCGGCATCAGCCGAGAGTTACCAGAATGACTTGGCTAGGCATTTTTTGCGGCCCTGTGGAAAACAAGGAATGATCTACTTCCATTGCACCGTGGATGGAAGTTATTGAAGGAATGTGTGGAGGAGAAATGCTGAGTACGAGCATCGTGTGGGTGTGCGTAGGGGGCGCTGAGTGTGGGGACACAGGGGCCATCAAGAAAGCCTTGTGGCACTTCACCGGGTGGAGCCTTTGAGCTAAAACTTCCATTTCAAGATGAACTGAGCCCATGCTTGATGACAGAGAAGATATCAGAGATGGAAGCATCCCTGAGCTTGAAAATAAGAAAGGGACCACTTAGTGGGCCAGAAGCGGAGAAGAATACCTAAATAATACATAATAAAACAGAGAACATTTGAGATGAGCATTGAACTGTGAGCTAGCATCATGAATGTCTACACAGTAGAGGGGGTCATCCCAGAGTGAGGGAACAGTGGCAGCAGAGAAAGGGCGCAGAGCGTGGAGGGAGCGAGGCCCAGGCGGCGAACAAGGAGGCACCTGAGGAGATAGAAGACCTGGAAGATGGGCTGGTGGCAGTTTGTCAGATCTTCAAATGCCCAGCCAAAGAATGCGGACTGAATTTTGTAGGAAAAGGAGATTTTGAGGGAGGGGCATCACGACTGGTGGTTGTGCCGAGAGAAACACAAGGAGACAAAGTAGGGAGCAGATTGGTGAGGCGGGAGCACGACGTGCTAGGATCCGTCAGGACAGTGAGCTACCCCGCTGGGACAGGCCGTGAGCAGATGACCACAGGGGACCCGCCGCAGCCAGGCCTGAATAAGCACCACGCGGTGCAGGCAGGTGGGTGGATGTGGGTGGTGCTAGGGAAGCAGAACTAAGAAGCCAAGGGCACCAGTAGCCATGTTGATGCTACCGCTCACGGTAACGTTATCAAGAGCCTCCCGTGAGCCAGGCACTGTGTGAGGCGCTATGCATTACGATCAGGTTGAAGGGCAAGGGCCATGTTGTATTTGTTCCGTCTCTCCCATTTTGCTGTTGTGTTGTCGGGGTTCGTTACAAGGAAGCAAGCAAGCGGGCCTTATCGATGAATTTGTCTCCAGTTTGCAGTTGAGGAACCTAAAGCATAGGAAGGGCAGTAACCCGCCGAAGAGCATGCAGCCTTGAGTGACACAGCCAGGCTCGTACCTGCAGGCCTCTGGACTCCCCGTCTAGTGCTCTTTCTGTGTCATTACTTCCCAGGCGAAGATAATGCCTCTTCTTTTTCTAAGCCACTGTCAGCTGTCGCTTTGGCTGTGACATTTTGACATTACTGTCTGAGCCAGTTAGATCCTGAGGCTGTTTGGCCTGATTCTCTTAACATTTGCGTGGACAAGCACAGTCTGCCTGCGCCTCTTTGCCCCTGATGCCAGCTGCCCTCTGAAGGTCTCCTTGGAGAAAATCCTGCCCGGGCTGTTCTGGCTCCATCATAGCAGGCCTGGTCCCGCTGCACAAAGAGAGCAGGCGTCTTGGTGCCTTCGGAACAGGCCTCTCCTTGAGGAGAAGGCGGGTGTCTGCTCTGAGTAGGGAGCAGATTTCACATAGAAGTTTCAGTGTGCACGAGAAAGCATCTCTGTCTGTTCCGAACCCAAAGCCGTGTTTGTCTTGAGCTGTCCAAATGTTTATCCTTGCAACAATGGGATTAAAGCAAGACTAGACACCCAGCTGTTCCGAGTTTCCCTATTTAATGTTTAATTTTTTTTTTGACACCTGGCACAGGAGCTTGGCTGCCACACCTGGGCCCCTTTCTTACCTGTCTCATTGTCACAGGTGAGAGTCTCAAAGCTAGGCATTTGTGGGTAAGGCCCAGGTTGGGGAAGATTCTCCAGACGACCCCAGCACATCTATTGACTCACCTGCTGTCTGAGATCTCTCAGACAAGCACACCATTCATTCAGTGAGTGCTTATTTCTGACCTGCCCCAGACACTATTCCAGGCCCTGGGCATAGGGGATGAGTAACAGAAATCTAGGGGGTGAACTATTTGTATCGATAGACTAGATATAAAGTTGTTGAGCTCAGTGTGAATAAGAATAAATGATAGTCACCACTCCCCAATGCTTTTTATGGTTCACACCCGGAGCTTCAGCATTGGGGCTCGGAATAGCCTGCCTGGTTCTCCTGCCGTGGTAGTCAGGCTTAGCTTCATAAAAATAGCAAGACTGGACAGAGTCTCGGAGCACATGGCTGAGGGGCTCTGCATCAAAGTGGACACCAGGCTGGCAAGGGTTACTGCTTCCTTTATCTTTCAAATTTTTTTAAATGTTTATTTTCGAGAGAGAGACAGAGACAGAGACAGAGAGCAAGCAAGGGAGGGGCAGAGGGAGAGGGAGACACAGAACCCAAAGCAGGCTCCAGGCTCTGAGCTGTCAGCACAGAGCCCAACGCGGGGCTCAAACTCACCAACTGTGAGATCATGACCTGAGCCAAAGTTGGACGCTTAACTGACTGAGCCACCCAAGTGCCTCTCCTTTATCTTTTTTAAAAATTAAAAATATTTATTATTTTCTGGCTATAAAAAGGATGCATGCTTATTTCAGAACTGGGGAGTATATTGGAAGAATTGGTGACAAAGTCCACTTTGGGACTTGGGGTTGGCCCACACTGAGGGACATTTCAGGGGCAGTAAATGCCATGGAGATAACTCCTAGCTGTTTGGGCGTTGCTGGGACTTTGTTCACTCCATGTCATGTTTTCCCTTGTATGCACAGACTCCGGGGATAAGTGGTTCTCTGTGCCAGGGATTGCTGTGGTCTTCCTGTGGACCTTCAGTGAACACTACGTTGGGAAAGGGATCATGGCCCTCTCCTTGTAGTGGCTGCTGCGAGTCATGTTCATGGCCCACTGAAAACACACAGCATCTCAGGATTTACATTCCATGTGTTCTCGTCCCCTGGACTTCACGTCTGTGTCTCTTTGCTCATTTCCCCTTTGTCCTGATTTCCTTATTCTCTCCCATTCAGACTTTACATGTATGTGGCTATGTACTCCATTACAGTTTTGTGAGCTAAATGAAATCTTTCTAAGAATAAGGCAGTACATTTAAGTAAAGAGGGCAAAAAACAGAGTAGGCTTTTGTATTGTTTGGTTGTACTTTATCATTAGCAAAAATCAATATTAGAGACAGTCTACTTCAGGGTTGGCAAGGTGTTCAGTCAAGGGCCAGATAGTAAAGATTTTAGGCTTTGCAGACCATAGGGACTCTGTCCCAACTACTCAACTCTGCCATTGTAATTTGAAAGCAGCTATGGACAATACATGAGTGTGGCTGTGTTCCAATGAAACTTTACAAAAACAGGCGGTGGGCCAGATCCTTTTTCATAGTCACAGGTTTCCGATCATGGTCTATTCAATTCCTTATTTAATAAATACAGAAATTGAAAGGCAGAAATTGGAAGAACTTCCTTAGGAAGGAATTTTCTAAGGTAATACAGCACAGGAGTGACAGTCCCAGAGAACCCATTTGTAATGAGAAAAGTTACAGACAGTCCCAGAGAACCCATTTGTAATGAGAAAAGTTACAGACACACAGATACACCCATGGCTAAATGTGGACACACACATACACTCACCCCACCTCTGTTAAACATCTTGTTTCCGAATATTCTTATTAATTTCTACATTGATCTCAGAGAGGCTATCTCCCTAAGAAAAAACGATGCGTCGTGGCCAAGCATGGCCTCACCTCTAGGTGTGAGTCGTAGCATCTACGTTGCCTGCACCGGACCTCAGTCCCTTTACACGGTCACTGCTTTGTGCTTCTCTTTAAAGACTACTTTTGCCCATACAATCATCAGCTCCTTGAGCAAAGATAGAACTCTTAGAATTCACTCTGTTTGGCTATTTTCCTTCTATTTCCCATGCCGCTACATTTAAATATTCCTCTGGGAAACATGTAAATCGAATCCATGAACTGAGAAGATAGGCTATACTTGCTTTACCGTCTTTGGGATGATTTATTGAAGAAAGAGAAAGAAAAACACCAGTCTTTTCCTTTATCTTCCCCCAAACATCGCATGTGTGGCATTTTACATTAACATTATATACGTAGGCTGGGCCGTCCATCTTTATCTCCTAGAGCCCAAAAGAAAATACGTATCAACTACATCTTTCAAATAGAAATAATCCTATTGGCTTAATAGAGTTAAATAGACACGTTCTCTGCAGTGCCATTTGCACATGAAATTGGACTAGTTGAACAAAATGGGGGTGCGCATGGGCATACACTTAATCGAATATGTGACATTTATTGCCTTCATTTCTCCCTTTAGGTGACTCACAGTGCTGCTGGCACATCTCATCAGCATCCTCTCCTTTTCCGTCGCAGGGCTGCCTGGTGGCAAATTCACGCACAGCTCACATTTCCATCTCTGTCTTCCTCTCATTCATGCCCCCTCCCCCTTTTTATTGCATTTTAAGCAAATCTGCATGACATTTTTCTATCACCTACACATGTCCTATGTGGCGGAGAGACCTGAGGTGTCATGGGCCTGCATTCTTAGTAAGAATGTTCTCATAGTAAATAGATAGACCCCACTGTCTGTACACTTGGAGGTAAATTGAGATTTTTTTTTGAGGTTTTGTTTTTTTTTTTTAAACTCCCCTAAGTGAGGCTTCTTTTAAAGGAAATGCATGGCAGTCCCTCTTCGGGACTTAATAATGGCTCTTCATTTTATCCTGTGCAAAGAGTTTATATTTTGGATATGAATCAATAAGTCAAGGAAGGTGTGCTTTCTTTATATCATTAAACATGAAATGTTGTCTTCACCTGTTGAAAGATGCACTGGCTGGCACTAGGTTTGTTGCTGGTGACGCCGCACCATTGGGTGAGAAAACGTGAGTCACAGAAGTCACTGAATCCAACAGGCACTCATGATAGGTGGTGAGCTGCCTGTCGCCGGAGATGTTCAAAGAGAGGCAGGATCACATTTGGTGCCGTTTGTGACAGTTGGTCGGACTTCATCCTCACTGCTTTAATTAGGTTCTACAGAAAACTGGATCTAGGAGATGCTCTAGGATAAAAATGGTTCCCTGGAACTTGGACAGACTTCATTGCTCGCCCCTTCGTGAGATTGTCAATGCATAGCAACGTGTAAAGCTCAAAGAAGTCCTGCAGTAAGAAGGGAGACTTTGCCCAGCGTTCCCCTTTCCTGTTTCACCAGGGAACCCTTTCCTCGTGGAACACCTGTAAGGCATCATAAAGAACGCACTTTGGGAAACACTTAAATAGCCCAGGGATTGGCAAACTACACCCCACGGGCCAAATCTAGCTCACTGCCTGTTTTGTACGGCTCACAAGCTAAGGGTGGTTTTTACATTTTTAATGGTGTTTTAAAAAATCAAGAGAAGAATATTTTGTGACATGTGGAATTATATGAAATTCAAATTTCAGTGTTCATAAACAAAGCTTTATTGGGACACAGCCATGCTCACTCATTTACATATTGTCTGTGGCTGCTTTTGCAACGTGCTGCAACGGCGGAATTGAGTAGTATCCACAGAGTCCAAAATACCCGCCAGCCTAAAATAGTTACTGTCTGGCCCTGTACAGAAAAAGCTTGCCAGTCCCTGAACTAGATCATTAAGTTCCCCTCTGCTCCAGGACTGTCTCCAAGTAGTCAGCGAGACTTGCCCTATGGTTCCTCAGAGCACAACGGATAAGGGGTACCATCTAGCCCCTCAGGGAGACATTTATTTCACAGTCTAAACCAAATGATGTGGTAGAGATGGGGAGAGGGAGGCCAGAGCCAGGTGGGCCTCAAAGCTCTACAGCAGGTTCCCGGCTGGCTCAGTTTATGGATTTCCCCTTCCCAAGGTCAGTGGGGCGTGTCTGGGAATTCTGTGGCAGGGTCACTCCCTGTAACTCCACCTGCCTGCATCCCCTGCAGTCGAGCCCACCCCAGGCCCTGCCCAGCAGCCTGGAGTCCAGTTCCTACCATGGAGGACACCCCCAGTTCTGGCCTGCAGGCCAGGTGCCTCACTACACTGGCTGCTCGTATGCACTGCTGGTCTGCGGGCCACGTGATCCGTGAGCCGGCCTCTCCAGCGCATTCTGTAAGGAGCAGCTGTTAATTTTACTAGCTGGTGTGTTGGCTCCTCTGGCCTCCCCTGTGAAAATGAAGGAGAGTTTCAGAAGTGAATCCTCAGACGGCTCTGGGAAGAGGAAGAGCCTTCTGGCCCAGGAGCAGCCTGCTTCGTCCTGGCTGTTTATCTCTGATTCCCAGGGGCCTCTGGGCTCGGTGGGAAGCACTTCTGCCCCACTGCCTCTCTCCTCTGGAGTTTCTTGGGGGGAGTGGGTACCCATGTAGTCCTCCCGCATTATCTGTCCATTCCCTCATCTGTATCCCTTCATCCGTCTGTCCTGTCCACGACCTCTATTGGTGTTCCCAAGCACATGGGATTGAATGCAGCACAAAGTGGGTGTCTGGTGAACAAAGCAGGGCACTGCAGGACTTTCCCTTGCTAGTCACCCTTGCTTCTGCTCTTTCTGTTTCAGCCTCTGTGTCTGGGCTGGGAGACAGGAGCCCCGCCCCTTTGCTAAGCCAGCATTATCTGACCTGGGGCTCCTACTCTCTTTTGATCTCCATCTGGCTCTTTATGTCTTTTTCTCATTTGATTGGAACCAACAAGGAGGACATGTAGAGCACTCAGCATCCCCAGCATTTCCACCTCCTGCTTTCCTCCCTTCCTGGGACATGCATCCTCAGGAAAGGATGCTGAGGGCTGTTGTGCATGGTAGGAACCCAGCCTCTGCAGCCATTCTACTGAGTCCCAGATCTGCCACTCCCTAGGGCTTTTACCCTGGGCTGGTTGCTTCCATTTTGGTGCCTCAGTTTCCTTATCTGTCCAGTGGGTGTCATAATAGACCCTGCTTCTTAATGTTGTAAGAATTTGATGCATCAGTGCATATTTGATGTTTAGAAGAGTGGCTATTATGTGGTGGGTGCTTACTAAGCATTAGCTATTATTGTTTTGGTCATTGTTGTGTGAGCCCAGTGACACGCCATGGAGGAAATGGGCTGGTGTGGAGACACATGGGGTTGGAGAGTGGAGGATAAATCCTTTCCTGCAACAGACGTGGAGCAGCTTTCGGCTCTCACCAGAGTCAGATGTCCTCTCAGGATGCCGAGCCAGCTCTGGGCATGGTCGTTTGAAAGGGGTCTGAGAATCCCAGGCAGGCCCTGGTTTGGGTCCAGCCAGCTGATGATGTTTGCTCCACGCACACAAATTCAGGCCCTGTCATTTCTGAAGCCGGCTCATGGCAGCCTGACTCACTAATGTCAAGTCGGCCAGGAAATTCTCACTTCATGTGGCCTCCCGGAGCTGGCTGGGGTCTGGAGGGCAGGCTGGGCCCACCCTGGGAGCCATACATTATAGGTGTATGTGCCATAGGAAATGCCTTGGCAGGATGACACATGGGTCTTGTAAAAAGAGGGTCAAGTACACTCACTGCGGTCCCCATGTCTGGTCCTTCCTGGATGTGAGGTGAGGCTGCCAGACACAGAGCTGGTTTCAGAGAACACAACAGCCCCAGTATGTGGGGAGGTGTCTTCCACATTCATTTTGTCGGGCAGCGACCACAAATCTGTTGAAAGGGTGCAGGGAAGTGTGCTGTCACCAGGAGAGGACACAGATTCTGCTGTACGTGCAAGGCATCTCCTTTGAGCTATTCATTCATTCCTTCAAACATTCCTGGAGGATCTGCTAGGTGTCAGACGTTATTTAAGGCGCTGGACACATGTTGGTTCTTCTAGCAAAGCTTGCAAAGTGAAATCATCCAAAGTGTTGAAAGTGCAAATGTTATGTCTGCATTTTGCTACAATGCTCTGGGTGGCAAGATTTTTGAAGTAGTTTGGTCATAAATCAGAGCCCATGACCTCTCCATCAGTCCTTGGACAAGCCTGGGAGCCCCACACTTCTGGTCCCGATCACACATCCTGTGCTGGACCCAAGGGGCCTGAGCAAATGTGTTTCTATGACTAATGTTAAACTAGCTTCTCCTTTCCCAACCGGTAAAAGCTGGCACCCCCTGGAGGCTTTGTCGGAAATGGAATGTCTGTATTTGGAGCCCACCATCTTGTGCTGGGAGAGTTTTCTCACTTGGCTCTTCTCCCAGGGCCTTTGGAGGATGCCACTGGTTTAGCAGACCCTATTTGCCAGAAAAAGACCCCAGTGGACTGAGACTCTCCTTGGAGCCTCCCTGTCAGCTGTGCGGAAGTTCGTTCAGCAGGGAGGCCCCAAAATAGAGATGATGCTGATGACAAAGTCGCCAGCCGTTGTCGTTGCTGGGGGCACGTGCTTGGAAAGTCACACTCGGGACCACACGCAAGCTGATGCTTCCAAGTTTAGTTTACTAGGCTATGTTTAGGAGGACGCAGACTGACTCGTGCCTACAGGCCCCACACATCCCAATTTGGTGCGCTAGAAGCCCCATTTTTAGGGTGTGGGTCCAGAATGAGGCTTTCCTCAGAAAAACAACTACGTCAGGGGAATGACAACAACAGAAACCCACCATTTGCCCTAAAATTTTATTGCAAAATATGTCCCCTAGAACTTGAGTAGTGAGGGAACTAGGGCAGGACATTTGCTTGTCCTTCTTTCTTAAGGAATCAGGCCACTCGAAAACTCCATGAAGTGCACCCAGGCCCATCTCTTTGCTCATCCAGTTAATTTTAGTTCATAAAATTGGCCTGGTGCTGATGTGGAAGATCACGACTAAGCTGGGAGGCTGGGGGCCTGTCTGAAGGGAAGCTTGGTTCCCAGTTCCCAAGCCTGATGGGACACAGGTCTTCCCCTCAGGCACCAGAGTTTACCTGTCAACTATATGTGTCTCCTCCCTGGGCAAGCAGACCTCTGAGCCTTTGTTGTTCGTTGCACATGGATGAATCCAGAAGTGAGTGGACTGGTCATACTGGTTTCTTGCACCTGTGGAGAATCCGGGGTCTAGTGGATTCCTCTGAAGGGTTGAGAAAGCCTCAGCTTCCTAGAACTATTCCCAGCCTGCCTTAGCAAAGAGGCTGAATTTTGACCTTTCCCCATTTCTCTTTTTAGCTTTTTTCTTTCCTTCTTCTTTCCTTCCTCCTTTCTTTCTTTCTTTCTTTCTTTCTTTCTTTCTTTCTTTCTTTCTTTCTTTCTTTCCTTCCTTCCTTCCTTCCTTCCTTCCTTCCTTCCTTCCTTCCTTCCTTCCTTCCTTTTGGCTTTTGGTGAAGTGGCTGTCCTATGGGAAACAGAGAGCAACTCATTGAAAGAGGGAGAAGAAGAAAAGGCCCTGTTCCCACACTACCTTCCCTCAAATTCAGGCTTCACTTACATTAAAAATAGCTTGAGACAGAGGCTGAATCACAATAGGGTGGCGTTTCAGAGGCCAGTCTGCTGGCTTCCCGGCTGCCACATGAACCTGCTAGGCTTGTCGGTCTCTGGGCCCTGACTTGCACAGGAAGGCGTGGGGTTTGGAATCCCACTGGGAGGGATCCAGACCATTCTCCTTGTGTGTCATGCTAGATCTATCTGGAGCTAATTATATCCGCTGGGCACTCACAGAGCCTTCTCTCTGGGATTGTGCCCTGGGGTGGAAAAGAACTTCCTGCAAAGGAAAGGGGCTGTTTTCAGGGGCTGTCACATCCCACAGGCACCATGTGGGCTCCTGGGGAAGCTGCCAGGAGGTTATTGTCTCCCTCTGAGCCGTGAGGTGGGCAACGTGGTGACCTTAGACCTGTCCAGGAGGAAAGCTTGGATCATTAGAAAAAAAAGGCAAACAGTTTGCTCCCCTAGGTTCATGTGGTGTGTGTCTCTGGGCTTTGGGGACCATTGATAGTGTTGGAGATCAATTTGAGAAATAAGAGGAGAGGTTGCAATCACTTTCTTTCATCTGAGGAACTGTGGTCAGTGGAAAACTAACTGAGTTCTTATCCTGGCTCTGCTGTAACCTTCCTGGTGACCTTGGGCAAGTCAATTCCCTTTTAAGGTCTTGGCGTCTCCATGAACAAAACAAGAGGGTAGCAATAGTTTATTCCCTTGCAGCCCCAAATGTTTCTATGTTTTCTCATTCCCTCTACTGTCCTTCCATCCATAAAGGCAGCGAGGGTTGACCTCAGACCTTTAGTGCACCTGGCAACATGCTAGGCACTGAGAGCCTCAAAAGGAGAAAGAAGCATAGTCTTTTTCTCGTCGGCTGGAGTAAGTGAAGAGAAGCAAGAGATAGTCCAGCAGCGTGGTGTCCCCATGTGGCCCTTCCCTGGCTTTGTGTTTTGTTTATTTATTAGTTTATTTACTTATTTTGAGAGAGAGAGAGAGAGAGAGAGAGAATGCACAAGCTGGGGAGGGGCAGAGAAAGGGAGAGAGAGAATCCCAAGCAGGCTCCGTGCCATTGGCTCAGAGCCCGATGCGGGGCCCGAACTCACAAACTATGAGATGGTGACCCGAGCCATGCTCAAGAGGCAGACACTTAACCAACGGAGCCTCTTAGGCGCCTGTCGTTTAAGATAAAAATCTAAAACTCTTCCTTTGTGATAAGGCCTCTGCCTCACACTCACCTAAGGTTCTTTTCTTTCTGGACTTCTTTCCAGGTGGATGTCTGTGTGCAGAAAGGGAGGCTTCTGGCCTGTGAGTGTGGAGTCAGGTGGGAGGAACAATGCGGTGGGAGCAGGGGTCACATCCTGAAGGCTGGGCCCTCCCAGGGGAAGTGCAGGCTTCTTTTAAACCATTTCAGTCTTGGATCCTCCTTGAGTTAGCTTAAAAGAGTCGGAAACCCCTGAGGGGATCATGTTCTGACTTGGTAACCACACTAGCATCAAAACTGACTTTAAGAAAAGCCTTCTTTCCGACTGAGCAGCCTCTGGTTGGGAGACCTTGAGTGAGATACAGCCTCCGTCCTTTGCTTTGGCAGAACTGCTGCAGAAGAAGTCACCGTGTTCCTGGAAGTCTGTTCCTCTTCTGGAGGTAGAAGTGGTACCTATAAACAGAAGAGACACATTTATTTAAAGTGGTTAGTGGCAGAGACACCGAGGAGGGGCTGAGCAGTAGGGAAGATTACTGTGGTGAAAATCATTGTTTTATTTCTGGAGCAAGGTGGTGCACCCCGGGGGCTGGAGGGAGCCGCCAGGCTAACCCCCAGATTCATAGCAAGGGTGTCAACGCTATGGGTGGTTGATGGACTTGACATGGTGGGAGTTCCCCAAATGAAGCTTCATTTTAGGTGAACTTCAGTGAACTTACAAAACAACCACAGCAAACCCTCAGCTGACTATTCCAAGTATTCCTGATATAATTAACATGATTGAAGCAAAGACTGTCTGAATCCTTGGGAGTAAGGACTAAGCAGTTTCCTGGAGGCTAAGTTATAAAACACCACTGTTCCTCTGACCTGTGCCCACTTTGCAAACCAGTGGGTTTATCTGGTGGCTTTTCCAGAAATTTCAGTGCTAAAGCAGGTTTCCATAGCATCCTGGCCCAGAGGGAGTTGCTGTACTGGGGGATCAGGGACATCTCAGCAAGCAAACCTTGTGGAGGCAGCTAGGTAAGCCATCCTTCCAGCCCCCAAAGATACAATTCCTCTTCCCTGGGGCTTGATAGAGAGATCCAGATAGAGAGACCAGAAATAAATAAGAAACTAGATTCTCTTTCATTTAACTTTCTTTCAGACACAGCCTCTGGTGCTAATTATTTCTGCAGTAGATTTTGTCAGGCCTTGAATCCCTTTCCTTTTGCCATAGGTGGTATAGAGATGCAAAATGACACGAGAAACAATCCGTTTTCCTGAAAGATAATTTTGTATACATTAAACAGACACATTAAGCCATTTATAAGTGAGCTGTTTGTTCTTAGGGAGCTGGAGGAAATCTGAATTTCTAATTCCATGCTCTTTTAATAATTTTCAAAAGAACCAACGGTAATAATTAAATGTCTTTGAACTTCCCTAGGCTGTCTTCTGTTCCATGATCTCAAAGCATATGAAAAGAAATAGAATTCTCTACCTTGATGAACTCCTTAAGAGGGTGGAGGGGATGTTGGTCCTGGAAGGAGCTATTTAGCAGAATTGGGGGGGGGGATTTAAGGTAAAGAGGTTCAAGGGAAAGGCCCAAGGTCACTCTGAGAGCTTCAGGCATGGAGTGAGGACCTAGAAGCCAGTGTTTTCTTAGTAGCCTTGTTTGCCCAGACTTGGAGCAGGGCAAGGAGAGAGAGCTAGAACTTAGTTAAGGGTATTTGTAATGAGACTATGTGTGACATGGAGCATTTTTTGGCTTTGGTGTTCAAGGATTAGAAGAGATCTGATCCAGGGGTTGGTGAACATGTCAGTTCCTGGGCCTGCTCTGATTAATTGGTAGTGGTTCCGAGAATGCTTTGCTGAAGATTCAAGGCTCAGCAGCAAAGCCTAATTGGGGCTCTGCTCTCCAGAAGGCTGTGATTGATTAGTGATTTCTGCCATGAGCACTGACTGGGAGGGGGTGGGGGTGGGGTGGGGGGTGCAGTACCAGTGTTATTTACACCTTACTATGCCTTAGCTGTCTCTGTTCTAGATCATTTTCCCTAAAGTTCACTTCATGTGTGATTAAAGTGAGGCTTGTCCAAGATCACACAGTCAGTCCCAAGCAGCATATGGGCAAGAGCCCATGTTTCCTGACTATGTCTAGCGTTCGATACCCCAGCTCCATTGGTTAGATCTCAGAGAAGCAGAAACTTGTCAGCTTCCTGTAAGAGCCTTCTTTTTCTTTTCCTTTTTTTCATGTTGTAGCCTGATTTTAGTTTCTTCCATCTGGAGACTTGCTTTAGTGTTTGGAGAAGCAGAGGGGGTGGATTTCAGGTCCACAGTGATTCTACAGATAAATAGAAATGCAAGCACAATTTTCCCATTTGTTGGGACCATTCTCAAAACTCTCTTAAGCACAGAGTGTGTGCCGGTCGCAGCCTTTCTCACTGCAAAGCTTTGCCCTTGACGCACTCCTGGGTTCCGCTCTCCCAATCTCTGAGGATGCCCGACCCCTGCTCCACTCTCTGGCACTCTGTGAAATGCTTTCAGTGAGGGCTGGTGCGTCATCATTCCTTCTCTTGCTTCAGAAGCCTTACCTTCTGTTTCTTCCTGTCTTCCTGTTTTCTCCCTCACTGTTTCATCTCTTCAGGTATTCATGCTCACATCTTAATGGTTGTGATTACAAAGATAAATACATTTTGCCTCTGACCAAGAACAGTTTCTGCCCAGACTTGAACTTAAAAGTCTGCAAGAGTGGCTGGATGGGAGCAAGGGTAGAGTCCTCAGCTGTATCCTGGGAGCCATAAAAGTTTGGTAAGATTTTATTGCCTCCATAAAGAAGAAAATAGGATTCCAAGGTTTCAAATATGATAGATAAATAATAAGGAAAACTCCAGCTTTTGTCAAAGCAAAGTTCTCTTTACTAGGTTTATGAGTCTTCCTATTGTGGGTGCACCTTGGAGTCTATTTCATTCTGATGCCAGACAGAACCTTCTCCAGGAATTTATGCAAAACTGGGGCCGGATAGAGGATTTCAGACAATTGGTAAAACTCGGAAGAAGGCGATAAATTGTGCTCACGGGCCATAATTCACTCCTAAACTCATCCATTCCTCAGTTCTTCTTCCTCCCCTTCCAGCCTAATGGGGATTGGAATAGAGTGCTGCATTAGCTGTGAGACCCAGGCAGGGATTGGATTCTGGGGTTGTAATCGACAGGGCAGTATAACAAACAGGCCTGCGGTTGCCTGTGCCAGGCAATCTTTCATGCTTGGGGTGGCTGGGATCCTTTGTCAGTGTTGAATTTTGTCTTTAGTGCCTACCTGGGCACAACTGCAGAAGGCTTAACTTCACATTTCCATGCACTGCTCAAGAGATCCCCATGTCTCGCCTTCTTTAGAAACCAGATGCCGTGTTGGGTGGCTAAGAAAGCACCCTGTGAGTGCTACCTAGAACATGTTTCTGATTTGGGTGCTTGGTGGGAAACTGATACACACACCTTACATCCTGGCAGTAGCAGAGTTCTTTGGACTTGCCCCCGACACTCCTGCCTCCATGTCCTGGTTGAAGCCCTGTGACCTCTTCCTTCCTCCATGATAGCAGCTTCTGTGTCACTCTCCTCTTTTGGCCCACCCTCTCCCTTTGGCCTACCTTTCATGCTGTTCCCAGATGCCATTTGCATCCTTAAAACCAGCTTTGCTTTGGTTCCCCCATGGCTCAGGGACCATTAGTAGCTTCTCATGTCCTAAAACTCAGACTCCTTATGCAGATGGTCAGGGCTCACCATCCGCGGGCTCCCGCTGACTTGCCTGCCAGGCTTCCCATTTTTCTCCTCCATGTGCTCCATGTGTTCAAATCCTGTTCACCTTCATGGTGCATTGCGGGGTCCTTCCTCCTGTGTAACCCACTGCTCTTGTACACCGTTCACTTACACTTGTGCATGTGACCCGTGTGCCCTATTAAAGACAGCAGCCAAATGGCTAAGGGCACTGGCTGTAGAGCCAACCTGGCTGAGTCTGACTTTTGCTTTGCCATGTACTTGTGTGACCTAGAGCCAGTGACGGGGCCAATAATAGTACCTACCTCATAGGGTTATTTTGAGGATTAAATAAGCTAATATTTATAAAGGGCTTAGAACAGTGGTTGGCACAGACTAAATATTATATAAATTGTTTGTGAAATAAATACAGTAAACCTCAAATTCCTTGAGAACAGGAAACACGGATTTTAATAATCACCTTTGTCTTATACTGAGCTAAAATAATCCTGAACCAGATTGACGTGAGGATGAAATTTAAGGGGGATAAAGACAGAGAGAGAGAGAGAGAGAGAGAGAGAGAGGGAGAGAGAGAGAGAGGTGGAGAGAGAATGAATACATGTGAAAGCACTGTCATGTCTTCGTTCAACTGATATTATTGAGTATCTGTGCTCATATTATTGATCGGTGCTGATATTATTGATATTATTGAGGTATTGATATTATTGACATATTGAGATATGTCTTCAGTATTCAAGGAGCTCACAGTCTAGGGAAAAGGACAGAGATGTAAGTCTGTATCTAAACTTGTTGGCTCTAACTATATGGAAAACAAGTAGCAGATATTATTCTGATCTCAGCCCCATGTTATAGATGCGAAAACCAAGGCACAGAGATTTTTTTAGTAAGTTAGATAAAACCACACATCCAGTAAGCATCAGAATTGGGATTTAAACGTAGGTTCCTGTGACTCAATGGCTCAGGCTCTTTCAACTCTACTATGGTGCTTCTCATTCAAGAACAAGTGAAGGAGGAATGCCTAAAATACAAAACACAGCAAACAACAGGTGTTGGCAAGGATGTAGAGAAAAAGGAACCCTCGTGCACTGTTGGTGGGAATGTAAACTGTTGTAGCACTCTGGAAATAGTATGGAGGTTCCTCAAAAAATTAAAAACAGGACTGCCACGTGATCCATAATTCTTCTACTGAGTATTTAGAAAACACTAATTCAAAATGATATATGTACCCATATGTTTATTACAGCATCATTTACAATAGCCATGATAAAGAAGCAACACAAGTATCCATCAATAGGTGAATGGATAACGAAGATGTCACACACACACACACACACACACACACACACACACACACACACACTGGAATATTACTCAGCCATAAAAAAGAATGAACTCTTGCCATTTGCAACAACATGCATGTACCTAGAGGGTATACTACTAAGTGAAATAAGTCAATCAGAAAAAGACAAATAGCATATAATGTCACTCATATGTGGAATTTAAGTAACAAAACAAATGAATAAACAAAGTAAAAAAGAGACAAAAAAGCAGACTCTTAAATACAGAGAGCAAACTGGAGGTTGTTAGTGGGCGCTGAGGGGTGAAATAGGTAAGGAGGATTATGGGTACACTTATCTTGATGAGCACTGAGACATGTGTAGAATTGTTGAATCATGATATTATACACCTGAAACTATAATACTGTATGTTTGTTATACTTCAATTAAAAAAAAAAAGGATGAGTGAAGGAATGAACAAAGGTGTGAAAGAATGAATTGGAAGATCCCAAAGACATGGCTCCAGGAAGAGAAGATCAAACCAGGGATTTGCCGTGTGTCCCATGTCAGGTTGGGCAGGTAGTAAGCCCTTGAAGCCATAACCATTTGCCCAGTCAAGCATTTACTACGGTGGACAGGCGGGACAATTTCATTGCTTCCTTTTTGGGGGCCACCTCACCCCTTTTGTCATACCTTGATGCCCTTTAGCCATTTCTCTCTGAGGCACAGGTGGTTTTATTTCCTTCTCCTTTGGGTAATACTGAGGACAAGAAGTGGATGTGATGATGGATGGAAAAAGTACTTAACTCTTCACTCTTCGGTCTACTTTCATCATAATGGGCCCATTTGAAGGCTTCCATAGGTACAGGGACAATGTTCACTGGGCTTCATCAGCCACTGAATGATCAAGGCAGCAGAGAAGTCTGGAGTGAGGCTGGCCGGTTTCCATGGAAACTGCTGCTTGCCTCAGCCCCCCACACACGCTTTTCTTTCCACGTAGGCATGTGTTTATTTATTATTGGCTCAACACGGGAGTGCCGAGTGGCCGTGTAGGTGCTGTCTGCACCTCCATTGCTGAGGTCACTCTCTCAGTTTGGAGATGGACCCACAGGTTGGGGGGTAGAGGCACAAGATTTATCCCAGCAGGAAGAGCTCTCCTTTAGGACCCTGAGCTCCTGCTGTCTGTAAGCTTGATGATGGAGATCCCTGGGGTGGGGACGTTAGAGATATGTATCTAGAACTGTTACCGTCAGACACTGTGTAGGGTCCTGCAGTAAATCCCAGACTACCCTGGAGAGCTCATGGTGACGCACATACCTTTCATAAACAGATTGCTTGCTGCTCTGTCCTGGGGATGCCCGTGATCTGGCTGAGTGTGCCTCGGCTTGACAAGCTCTAGACCTAGGCCCTGTCCAACATGGGGGTCAGTAACCTCAGGCGGCCACTGAGCACCTGAAATATGGCCAGTCGAAACTGAGATGTGCTATAAGTATAAAACTTAGCGTGAAAAGAAAGATGGCAAAATATTATGAATACTGAATAATTTTTGCCTTGTTTGCATCTTGAAATGATAACATTTCGCACAATCTATCTAGAACCTAATTTAGGTTAAATAAACTTCCTTATTAAAGTTAATCTCACCTGTTTCTTGTCATTTTTAAAAATATACCCCTTAGGTGGACAGTGGTGAGGATTGTACAATGCAAATGTACTGAATGCCACTGAACTATTACTTAAAATGATAAGTCTTATATTATTTATATTTTACCACAATTGAAAGAAAGCAAAAAGCAAAAAAAAAAAAAAGTCTGATGGGAAAAGAACCATCTCTTCCAGGCTTCTTTCTTACGAGTCTGGATCACTTTCCCAGAAGCCCCCGGGACACTTCCCTATTTATCTTATGGGTCAGGACGGAGTTCCCTACAGGCTTGGTCCTAAGACAATTACTCACAAAAGAATGACACCACTCAGTTGTCTCAGGTTAACTAAGTCTACACAGGAGTGAGGCCAGGGTCTCTTGTGATGAGCTACCCGTATCCTAGAACAAAACCAAGGCTCTCTGAAGAGGAGAGGGGGAAATGGCAGCCAACACTGCAACCTTAAAGGAAAATGTACGAGCAAATCGATGTAGCTGAACATTAGGTGAAAGCAGTTTGAAGATTTCCTCCCCCACTTGGAATATTACCGTCTTTAAATCTGCTTATGGTTGTAAATAACTCAGTTAAGCATCAAACAGATGTGCCTCCTAGGAAATTTTAAATTACATATGTGGCTTGTATTAGATTTCTTTTGACAGTGCTGCTCTGTAGTATTAGTGGTGAAACGCAGGGTCTGGGATATTCTCTCCCACTTAAAACTTTGTGCTGCGTTACTATGTCTTAATTGCTGTATCTGTATAATGTGAATAACACCTACTTCATAGGGTTATGGGTTGAGGTGACACATGTAGGGCACTTAGAATTGTGGGCACGTAGGAAGAATGTAATGACGATCAGCTCACATCGGGGCCTGCATGGAGGTGAATGGCCATTCCCAGAGCTTCCAGACCCTCCCCAGCCTGCACACCACTGCTTCTCTGGCAGGCCGAATGCCGACTCAGAGACACAGAGGAATCACCCCAAAGGGAGCTTTTAATCAGATGTGGTGGTGAGTGCTTGTTGGATGGGTTTCTTTCTCTGGATGGTCCCAAGATGACTTTTCCTAGATAAATGGCCATCTCCTGAGGCTTGTATCAGCTCCACTGGAAATAAAGAGGGAATAAAAGGTCCACAAATAGGAAACCCTTTGTTGGGTGCCACCTCATTAGGGCGGATCTGACTTAATTGAACTCACGCCTGCTGTGCTCACGTGTGTGGCTCTAGGAGCGGCGGGTGTTTGAAGCCAGGTTGCCCAGCACCCTTGCTCTCAGAGCCCCACTATATGACCCTCTGTAGGGGTTTGTGCCTATCAGCAGGGTGTCTTGAGTTTATCTGAGGGGAACAAAGGCCTGGATTTAAAGTTGTTTCTAAGTCAACAGTTGAGGAAAATAAAATCACAAGTGAATTCCTGATTGTCTTCACAATTATTTGGGACCAAAGGCACCCGTGCAGGATTTGTGGGGATCTCCGGGGGATGTGGGATGTTCTTTGTGTCATTGAACCTTAGACTGCAATCATTAGATCTTGGCAGACTCTCGTCTCCATTGCTATCGCTGCCTGTTGCTTAGGGAAGTGCAGTGTCAGTGCTAGGAGGTGGCTTAGGGGGGTGATGAGCCTGAGCACTGAGCAGGGGAGGTGCCCAGGTTTACTTAGCAAATTAGCGCCAAGTGTCACGCTTCTTCTGAAGGAGGCTTCCTTGTATTTTCTGTAACTTTCAATAGCAAATTGAAATTAGCAAATTTCAATTATTTCATTAGCAAATTAGCAAATTTATTAGCAAATTTTCTCCCTAATTTAAATGACTCCTATTTTCCTATTTTCTCTTTTTTCCTTATAACGTTCATCATTCTCTAATATAGTATATACTCTGCTTATTCATCTTATTTATTAGGTATCTTCTCCCATCCCCACTAGAATCCCTACTAGCTCTGTAAAAGCAGGGATTTTTTTTTTTGTCTCTTTGGGCCACTGGTGTATCATTAGCATCTAGTTGCTGGAATAGAGTAGGTGCTGACCGAATGAATGTTGAATAAGTGGATGAGAGCCTAATCGGGTCTCAAGATCCATCCTGGCGTAAGTCAGCTTTCCTTCGGTTGTCTAATTCAGAGTCCCTTAGAGAGAAATATGAAAACCGTTTCCACCCCAGTGGAACTCTAAGGTCAGAAAAGCATAGAGTTGCTCAGGACTAAGCTATGAATGTTGACTTTCTAAGAGGTCATAAGGTTTGGGACTTAGTGCCTTCAAGCCATCATGTCATCGTGCCCACTATGCTGCTTGAAATAAACAGGGTGGATACTTGGTGCAGCCTTCCTTCCAGATGAAGTCATCTTTAAAGTTGTTTTTTTTTTGTTTTGTTTTTTGTTTTTTTTTTGAGAGAGAGACAGAGAGAAAGTGAGCTGGGAGGGGCAGAGAGAATCCCAAGCAGGGTCTACAGTGTCAGCACAGAGCCTGATGTGAGACTCGAACCCATAAACTGTAAGATTATGACCTGAGCCGAAACCAGGAGTCAGACGCTCAACTGACGCGGAACCACCTGGGATCCCCAAATGAAGGCATCTTTAATAGGAAGTACCAGCAGGGTCTCGCTAGGCTAAGGCGGGAGAGGAGCAGGCGTTCCAAACGAACGGACTGCCGGAAGCAAAGTTGTGAAGGCAGACATGATCCTTCATTCCGCTGACAATCGTCTTGAGTACACCTCAGTACACGCTAGGCTCTGGCTGGATGTGGCTCTGTGGCTTGGTTGTGAGCACGTTTGAGGGAAGGAGCAATCAGGAGTAGGCCACTAAGGGAGAGAAGGATGCACATTTTCCGCCAGTTCCTGAAATGTGCCTTCAGTCTTCGGTGAGGTAGGCTGAATAAGAAAGTAATGCAGGAAGACAGTCTCTTCAAAGGAGCTGTGCCTAGGGGCTCCAGATGAAAGGACTCCTTTGTGAGGGAAATGAAGGAAGGAAACAGAAGTGAATCTGTGGTTGAACCGTGGGCTGAATGAAGACCTGAAATACGGGAAATGCTTTAAAATTAGATTCCAGGCTGGGCTTTCAGAAGAAGACGCGTAAGGGGGGCGGGGGGGTCCACCGAGACGGAGGGCTCAGTGCGGAAACGCAGAGGTGGGAAGGAGATGCCGTGTGTAGATCTTTGGTAGAGATCGGAGAATGTTTTTTTGTATCGGGTATGAGAAGAGCATGGTGCTGGGTATGATGCCTTTCACCTGATAAAGAAAGAACTTTCAGGTGATAGTATCAGATTTCCAAATAGTTTTGTTTATACACACATTCTTTTTCTCCGTCCGTCTGTAACCCCAGCCAATAACAGATGGCAGTATTTAGTAAGGATTTACTAAGTGCCACCTGTGGTGCCAGGTGCTCTTCCTACATTACCTGTAATCCTCACATTCCTGAGGTGGCGTGGGCATTGTGTTCATCCCGCGTCTAAGGACTCTTCCAGGTGAGGAAATTGCCCTGGTACGTGGCAGGCCTGATGGAAATGTTGGCTCTTGTAGACGTCAAACGTTTTCTGTTGAAAAATAACGTAGCATGGTGTTCTGGGGCAGGGATGAGGGGCCCCTGGCCCGAGCACTGGATGTGATGGTGATGTGATTTTACCACATTAACGAAGCAGACAGCAAGAGGTTCCATACCCTTTAACTCCTGTAATCGTAAATCTGTAACATAGCTTTAAAAGCTTTTAGTGATAATCTGCCAAATCAGAGGTCACTTTAGGGCGGTTTCTCTTTGTTTCTCATTTTATGGTTGTTGTTTGGTTGGTTGACTGTTTTCTGCCCATGTCTGGTTTTCTCTTCGTCTCTACCTCCTAGATGTCTTTCCTACCCCTTCTCTCTCTCTTTTCCATCACTCTTGTTTTCTCTGCCTATATATTTTTTCATCTGCTTTTTTTTTTTTACTTTTCTTTTTTCCTCTGTACCTATTAGTATTCCTTAAATGCCCACGAGAAAGAATTCTTGTGTTCTTATTGCTTATTAGAGGAGAATTTCATGCTTTACTTTAAAAATTGTGGATGATTTTAATACTTCTTTCTTTAAAATGTCATAACTTTAAGTTGCTTTTTTACTTCATTACTATCAAAAGGATATTCTGATTCTCTATTGGACAGTGGTCCCTGGTGGGGGTGGGTGGATTGCAATTCTCTGTTAATCACTTGTGTCGAGGAATTCTTCTTTGGTCTGTTGTCTCTCTTGGTTATTTATTACTCAGTTTAACATAGAAATCATTAAACAGACAGTGTTTTCTATCTACAGTGTCAGGGGAAAGCCTTGTCATTCCCCAAACATCAAATGAAACAATGCTTATGAACCAAGAACTTCTCAGTAGAAATCAATTACCAAGGGTGTCATCTGCACCTCATCTTGGTGTTTGTAATTGAACAATGAAAATGAAGGTACATGTAGGGGCTTTTAATTTGAATCAGAAGATGGGGCCAAGAACTGTCATTTACAACATTACACAAATAGTCCTACAATAAATAATAATTCTGTCTTGAAATTACTTTCTTCCATCCTTCCTGCCAAGTGATCACCATAGATTAGTTGGTTTATAATGAGGATAATAGTGCCTTGAATCTGCATAGAGTGCTTTTCAGTTGTCAACATGCTCTCTCATAATGCTATCTTTTTTAGCATTTGAAGATCTCAAATATCCTAAAAGTAATGAGACCTGGAACTAAGATCTTTCCTTACAATGTGGAAGCTGGGGATCAGAGAGGTAATGTTAGTTGCCTTTTGACACACAGCATACCAGTAGTGACAGTTGACCTAATCTACATCTCTAGATTCCAGAGCCAGGATTTTTTTCCTGAGTGCCTATGGCCAGAGGGAGGCATCATGCTATCCATTGTACTGAAGGCAGAAAAGGGAGAACTTGGCAGAGTGAGCTCTCCAGCTTGGTGGCCCTCACCTTACTTGCTGAAGAGTCAAGACAAAGGCAAACTTTTCGTAGCTAAGCCTTTGCCCCAAACATTGTGAGATGAGGGTGGTGCCATAAGGAAATGCAAACATGTGGTCCACAGAAAAGCAGCAGCCTCACCACCTCGCCAAGGTCCTTGTGACACCCTTCCAACTGGAGGGGCGAGTCAGTGCCTTTTATTTTCCCGGCTCATTGGCTTCTGGGCACCCTGGGACTGTGCTGACCAGTGTTGCTTCAGGTGGATAAAGACGGAGCGCTTTCAGAACAGTTTCTTTCCTCAGACTTTAAGCGGTTTAAACACTGGGGACTTCTTTAAACTTAGGAAAAGAAATAAAGCTCCACTGCCTTTGTACCCTAGGGTTGACTGGAAGCTCACCTTCTGCTTCAGGCACTAAAAAGGGCAAATGCTCATTTAAAGCAAATTTTATATGCCACCAGTGACTTCTTCACATTTGTTGAGAACTGACTGTGAGCCAGGTATGGGGTGAAGTGCTTAGTGGGCCTCTTTTAACCCTTACACCCAGACTACGAGGTAGACACTGTTATAATCGCTGTTTTATGTCCGGTTCAGAGTGGTTGAGTAACTTGCTGATGGTTGCACAGTCACTGACTGGTCTGATTTATAGCCTCTGCTGCCCAGGATCTCCAGTAAGGGAGATAGTTTAAGGCCATTGCTTTCATACTTGTAAAGGCTCAGAGCTCTGTGTAAATTGACAAAAACCTAGCCGCTTTGATGACAGGGTGGGGGAGACTGGTGCTCACCTGTGCCCCCTTCTCTGGAAACCGAGGCTGGCCTGTCTCAGTCAATGCTGCGTGTCAGGCCTCCGTGTGCCTTCCCATCTTCTAGGTGGGGAAGACCAGCAGCCATTGGCCTCTCTCTCTCTCTCTCTCTCTCTCTCTCTCTCTCTCTTTTGCAACAGGAATTGCAGAGGGATTGTCTTTGTCCTTGGAAGTGGGAAAGGGAGTAGGCCTTCTTGATGAGGCTGCAGATGAGGGTGCTGGAGATACGTGTCCTTCTCAGCAAGCCCCTTGCTTGGAAGAAAGCCCAGGCGGGAGTGGGGCAAAGCAGAAAATGCTGTTCTCCCCTGGTGGCTGCAGGCTGGGAACAGGTGAGCTGGGACTTCTAAGGCAAGCTGGCTCTGACCCTACATAAGCCAAGGAGGCTGCCCTGAGGGCATTGTGGACAGACATGCCTAGATCCCACTCGTGCCCCCTTTTCCAGGCACCTCTCTGTGCCTGCCGGCTCTGAGCAGGCCTGGGCTCAGCCAGCTCCCGCTCTTCTTCACCTCACTGCCAAAAAGAACTTACCGGTATTTTAAATGTACATGTTCCAACTCATTTAAAAAGTGAAGCATTTCATGTTTGGGTTTTTTAAAATTTATTTTATTTTATTTTATTTTTTTATTTCTTTATTTTTCCATATGATCATATGTTTATTTATTTATTTTTTTAATATGAAATTTATTGTCAGGTTGGTTTCCATACAACACCCAGTGCTCCTCCCAACAGGTGCCCTCCTCAATGCCCATCACCCACTTGCCCCTCCCTCCCACCCCCC
>NW_024412404.1:17928012-17968096 GCF_014898765.1 Herpailurus yagouaroundi | reverse complement strand
TTTTTTTTCCCTTCCCCTCTCCCATGGTCTTCTGTGAAGTTTCTCAGGATGCACATAAGAGTGAAACCATATGGTATCTGTCTTTCTCTGTATGACTTATTTCACTTAGCGTAACACTCTCCAGTTCCATCCACGTTGCTACAAAAGGCCATATTTCATTCTTTCTCATTGCCAAGTAGTATTCCATTGTGTATGTAAACCACAATGTCTTTATTTTTTAAATTGAAACTTACACAGCATTGGTAAAATAATTATTTTCAAATTGACCATTTATCTCCTAGCAAAAAAAAAATGTTTCTGGTTCTTTTGCTATTGGAAAGAGTTTCCTTTTCCCTCAGGGTGACCTTCCAGATAATGCCTTGAAGCGACCAGCCTTCATCATTTATGTTTATCCTTCATCATATATGTTTATTTATGTTTATGTTTACTCATATTTATGTTTATGCCCTCAGGGACTCTGTGGATAAAAAAGTGGGCGCCGTCCCATTGCAGGGTCCCCTTGGCATGTTTTATTGCTTTATTTGCCTCCTTGTCTGGGACCGACTGTTCCAGCTATGTGGAGAGAGTGAATCTGGTGGCTTTTGGAGTGGAGAAGGTCTACAGAAACCCTCCCTCTACCTGAAGCTTCCTAGACCCTGTTGGAAGACAGGCATCTGATTTTCTGATTTTGCTGGAAGGGGGAATTGCCCTTTGTAAGTGTGGCCATCGGGGTGGCCACAGCCTACCACATGCCATTTTGCTCACCCTGGTCTCTTGACCATGCCAGCAGCAAAAGTGCCTCGGACATACAGGGGCCAGGACCACAGTCTGGCTGGGTACATGGGGCCTGGGGAACACTCTGGATTTAGTAGGCAGGGAGTCTTGTTTTCGGACATTTATTCAGTCAACAAATACAGGGTTTTCTGCAGGTAGGGTTCTTGGGAAGCAGACTCTGAGGCAGAGTCGAGTGTGTGCAGGATGTTGATTCCAGAGTATCCACGGGACCAATGCCCACGCGAGGGGTGGAAGGAACCACATTGCACGGAGGGTGAGCGGTGATGCAGCTCCATGAAGATTTCCCCCTATTGCAGCCTCGGCCAAACCTATGGAGAGAGCTGGATCTAAGATGGTCTGCCAGTGTCGTCCTGGGATGAGCTGGCATGGGCCTCTGTTCCCTAGCCCCTCTCCACACAGCCCCACAACCGCAGGGAGTGGGCTGCCCCCCAGAGGGCGTGACCTTGGGCCCAGCAGTTCTCTGCGGCTGCGCACGCCTTAAAGAACTGCAGACAGTTCTCCCGGCAGCTGGGCGGTAAGTCACTCCTGCGATTATCATGGATTTCTCACAGCTGAGGCACTATGTTAAGGCACTTAAGATAGAGTCAAAAGGATTGGTCCCTATCTTTAAAGTGCCTGCAGCCTTGTGGCCCAGACACTAGTGTGACGGGTGCAGGGGTGGAGGGCTGCACCTGGGACTGTTCAGCAACCCCCAGCTGGTCTTCCACAGCCTCAGAACTCCCCTTGGTACCGCTAGGAGGTATATGCCAGCACCCTGTTTGCGGATGAGGAAAGCAGCTGTTGAGTACCTTGCTGGGTAGCTTGCTGCTTGAGACAGCCAGTAGGGAGACACCAGGATCCAAACTCAGGTCCAACTCTGAAAGCTGTGTGCTTTTCTTTATTCAAATTTGCCTCTGATGTGCGGAGCAGGGCCAACAGGAGCGATGTGACTGTGGGAGATCGGTCCCCTCTTGCTAGCCTTGCCCGTGCCCTGTCTCACCTCTGTGCCTTTGCTCCTGCGGTTCCCCCACCTGTGATGCCATTTTTCCATACTTCCTCCATGAAGATTTCCCCCTTCTCCAGCCCACATGGCTTCCTCCTCACCTTGACTTTTTGCAGTTGGCCATAGTTAGGTTCTCTAGTTGCTGCACTGGAAGAGAGACCGCACACTTCCAAAGGGCAGGGCTGTTGTATGTGTGCTGATGTAGGACTTCTGTGAGATTTCTGTGCTCGTGGTCTAGGAAGTTTGGTGTGGGTGGCTTCCTTCCCCCAACAGAGACACTCTAACCCTCCTCTCTGGGAATCAGAGTGTTGTAAAATGCTGGCAGTCACTCAGCCCTAAGGGTCGTGGGGGAAGCCAACCAGCTTTCCCACCAGAAGCCCAGCTGGCAAAAATTCTCACATCTGTGCCATCTTGAGGGGGTCTCTACCTGTCCTACCTCATGTATGATGAGAGGAGGTGCAGGGGAGGCCAGGGTATCAGCAAGTCTGAAGGACGGACTCTGACAATCCCCATGTTTGCTGAAGGGGGAGGCTGGCACAGAAGCCATCCAAAAGCAGGTTTGGACAAAACCCAAAGGTTCCAAGGCCTTGACATCCAGCCCCTGTGACCTAACACTCAATCAGATGGCCAGGGTTGTGTTAAGTGGGAGAAATCTGTAAATGTTTACAGAGCAATGGGTTGCGAGCTGTAAATGGCCTTGGCATATTTATAAGAAGTGAGCAGGCCAGAAAAGAAACCCCAATAGCTTTCCCGCCCCCCTTGGATACAATTACCAAACTGATGGATGGAGGGAGTATTCTGGTTGTTAAATATTTGGGCCTCAGGAGTCTTTTGATGTAGCTTCGTATGACAACTGCTTGCAAAGTGAGCTCAGACTAGCTGAAATTAGCTCAGGGCCATGTGTTGGGAAAGAGAGGCTAGTGGTTGGAGTAGATTCCCTCCATGATTGTTTGCAAGTCTGCTGTCTAAGAGTTCGGGACTCTGGTTTGTCTCTGCTCATTTACTACCACACTTGGGTCTGGGTGAGTGCGTAGAAGCATCAGGTCAAGGAAGATTATCATGATTCTCAGTCAGGTATTGATACACATTAAGACCAATCAGTCTGTCTCTCCATTTCCGTCTGCTGCCCTCTGCCCTTCCCACAGCCTTCTCAGCAGCCCACCACAACTGCTCCCACGTTGCTGTGCATGACCCCCTCCCTCCTGCTTCTGGTCCTTTCTGCTACCCACCCACAGTTCCTTCAGCTCACATGACCTCTCTCTAAATAGCTCTGCTTGAACCTTCAGGGACAAGCTCAAAATGGCATCTCTTCCACCAAGTCTTCCTGGACGCCATAGCTAGAAGCAACCGCTGCCTCGTCTAAATGTCATTTTAGCCAGTTCCACAGATCTAAAGTGAAAGTGGGAGCCATCTTTGTTTTGTGTTAGCTAGCTGGCTGAGGAGATGGGAAGAGATGAATGGAAGGGAACGTGGATGGAGGGATGAATGTAGTGTCTTTCAGTTAAAAAACACTATGCTTCAGCTTGCTTAACCTCCTCTGTGAGACTAGTGGTGCCAGCACCTACCTCAATGATGTGTGAATTAGATGGAATAGTGCATGATACCTGGGGCTGGAGACATGTTGGCTGCTGTTATCGTTGCCATTGTTTTTGGAAATAACTCCGGAAGATGGTCAACCCTTTGAGGAGAATATTTGAGGATTCTGTATTAAACTCAAAGATTCCCAGGGCTTGTAGTTAACCATCTGGGCCCACTTCCTTGTATTACTGACAAGGAAACTGAGCCTGAAAGAGGAATGGGAGAGACTTGCCCACATTGTCAGAGTTGGTGGCAGGTTGGTGTCAAAGTAGAATCTTCTGGAAGCTAAAAATGTGACTCAGACAAATATAGAATGTGCACATGTCAAAAATTGCATTTAGCTCCTTAATGAGGGAATCCACAGGATAATCAAGTGCAGTTACATAGGCACTGGAGAATTTTGGGATAAGATTGCTAGATTAGATACAGATCTAATTAATGTTTTATAGGGCAGTAAAATCTTAACTGGTATTTTTTTTTCTACTGAACAGAAATCATTTGTCTTCTTACTGGGAAAACCCCACACATGGACATGCACCTTCACTGATTCTGAGCTTTTTAACAAGGCAAGCAAAGGTGCTCTCCTCTAGTTAATGAAACATCCCCTGGGAGGGCTGTCAACCCACACCCCACCTGTGACGTTGAAAGCATGTGCTGCCCTTCTGGTGCCTCAGTCCTGACAATAGCACCAAGTCTTCCCACCAAACTCGTCACCTCCCTACCTCTTTCCTACACATGCATGGAGCCTGGGTCCTTGCTTCCATTCCCTCATTGGTGATGTGAGGATCACACCACCTCCCTCGTGGGCTGGGGGTGCCAACTTATGGTTTGGTGCCGGGCAGGCAGGAGGTCTCATGGTCCTGGCAGTCGAGGAACTTGACGTCTGCTGGAGAGGCAGACTTGTACAAGTAACTATGCCACCATTTGGTAATGGCTGTGAGGCAAGAGCAAAAGGCTGCAGGAGCCTATGCAGAGGGGTGCCTTGGCAAAGTAAGGGAAGAGACAGGAATGTTAGATAGGGAATCTCCAAGCCCCACAGAATGGAGTCATTGGTGGAAAGGAGAAGGGCACAGGGCAAGCTTGGCTAAGTAAGCAGCATATGCAAAGATGTAAGGAATAAAATGTAAGGCGGTTGTCATTTAATGTGTATTTGTTGAGCTTCTGTCATGTGCCAAGTTCTGTGCTTGGTCTTGGGATATGTGTAGGGATTGGAGGACATGGAGACATCCATTCATGGAGCAGAAGACAAGCCCTAGTCCTTTTAGGGGTGTTTTGAGGAGATTGGGGTCTTAGGTACATTTGGGAGGAGGAGAAGGGGAACCCAGCAGAGTGGAGACAAATGAGGCCAAAAGAAGTGGGAGAGCCCAGCTGTTAGCTGACTGATGATATGGATGACAACACTTGACCATGCAATTCATCTTTGTCCAGAGCCTTCTCTATGCAAAGCCTGTGGCTGCCCCCTGGGCAAGGCAAACAAGTGTAGTCACCTGGTGAACTCTTCAAGAAGCTTATGATTTGGCTGGGAAGACTGGCCACACTCACCAGAAGAGCTAACCATATGCAGTGGTGGATAAGATAACTGTTTGCTCAAGGCTTTGGGAGAAGGAGAGCTCTTTGTGGCTTGGGTGGTCAGGAGGAATTTGTGGAGAGGAGTCACTCAATCAAGAGTTGAGTAAACAAAAGAGCAGAGAGGGCATTCTAAGCAGTAGAGTAGCTCCCAGCAGAGGCCTGGAATCAGGGAGATTTTCTGCGGTTCCTGGGAGAAGAGTTTGAATAGGTGCAGTGGGCCAGGTGGTGAAGCACCTTAAGTGTCCAGCTGAGAAACTGGAAGTCCATATTGTACCAGGGATTGAATGCTCAGATGCTCACAGGGGCTAGGAAGCTCATGCAGTGAGGGGAGAGGGCCTGGTCGTGGGAGCTTGGTCAGCACAGTGAGAGTCTTCCTAGCTAAGGGAAACTGCCTTGGAGCTGTGGCTGACTGTGGCTATTTGGAAAGTTGCTGTTGTGATATTTCAAGGGAAATCAGAAATCTGCATTTGTGTGAAGTCTGCTGGTTTTTTACATGTTGTCAGTAAAAAAAATTACTCCATGGGTCAAGAAACAGACGAGTGACTTCTCTGTAGGCAGTGTGGTCACTGAAGGTCCTTCTAGGCTTGGGCATCACAGGACAGATGGCAGAGGGAAGGTGAGGGTGTTCACCTGGAGAACTGAGCAAGGAGTGGGCAGCATCATAGTCAGGCTCTTGTGCAATTATGGCCAGGGATAACAATTAATGCTCAGCAGGGGTCACCCTCACCAAGAACCAAAGACCTGGAACAGAAGAGTACCTAAAGGAAAGGGAGCAGGTTTGGGTTCAGGGTTTGGTGAACAGTACAAATCCAGTTTCTTACTTGCTGTCTTTAAAGAAGTCTGGGTGTTGTAAATAATGCTGCAATAAACAGGGGTGAATATATCTTTTTGAATTAGAGTCTATATATTCTTTGGGTAAATGCCTAGTAGTGGAAGTACCAGATCATATGGTAATTCTATTTTTAACTTTTTGAGGAACCTCCATACTGTTTTCCAGTGTGGCTGTATCAATTCACATTCCCAGCAACAGTGCATGAGGGCTCCTTTTTCTCCACATCCTCGCCAACACTTGTTGTTTCTTGTGTTTTGATTTTAGCCATTCTCACAGGCTTAAGACGATATCTCATTGTAGTTTTGATTTGCATTTCCCTAATGATAAGTGATTTTGGACATCTTTTAATTATTGACAATAGCCAAGATATGGAAGCAACCCAAGTGTCCATCAATAGATGAACAGATAAAGAAAATATATGCATATGCAACGGAATATTACTCAACAATAAAAAATGAGATCTTGCCATTTGCAGCAACATGGATAGACTCAGAGGGTGTGATGCTAAGTGAAGTAAGTCAGTCAGAGAAAGGCAAATACCATATGATGTCACTCATATGTGGAATTTAAGAAACAAAACAAATGATCAAAGGAAAAGGAGACAAAAAATTGGGCTCTTAAATATAGAAAACAAACTCATGGTTGCCAGTGGTAGGTGGTGGTTGAGGGGAGGGGTGACATAGATAAAGGCGATTAAAATCATTGTTGAATCATTATATTGTATACCCAAAACCAATATAACACTGTATATTAATTATACTTCAACTAAGAAAAAAGAAGTATGGGTGATGCTGGCCTGTACTTGTGAGGAAGGCAGGGAAGTTAACCCTTAGCCTAAGTGGGCTTCCTGGAATGGCTCAGGGTCTTCATATGGTGGGACTGAAAAGAACACTGGCCTGGGATTTGGGAGATCAGGCTCATAGAAGTCACTGCTATTTACTGAGTACCGTCTGTGTGTCAGGCACATCATGCACATTCTCATTAATTCTGCTAATTCTCCAAGCTGCCCTGTGAAGTAGAGAACACTGGGACTCCACTTGTTGGTGGCTCCTTGTTTGATAAAGCTGGTCAGTGGCAAGGCTGGTGTTGGAACCCAGGTCAGTTGAATTCCAAAGGCCAAGATCTTTCTCATGGACCCTACTACTGCTGCGGCCTATACTGAATTCCTCCTTGAGCTCCAAGTCTAACCCATTGTGTGACCTTGGATAGGTCACGTCCATCTACTCACAGAAGAGCAAGAGAGGAAACCTAGGGCTTGTCTGCAGCATGTTGTGGTTCTGCAACTTGAGGCATTTGCCTTTTGGAATGTTATGATTCCAAAGGTCTTTGAATGTTTAACTTCAAAGAGTTAGGAATCAGAGATGTGTCATCCCCAGATAGTTAGGGGCAGCAGGGTTGAGAATGAATTTGGCAGAGTTGTGGGAAAGGATGCATTCTCATCATTCTTGGAAGGGCTTTGTGTATGAAATAGGCACATGGATGTGTAAAAAATAATCATTCTAGCATGTTTGTCACTGAGGCCCCCAACCTAGAGGCCTAGAATACAGCTTTTTCTGTTTTCATGTATTTCTGCCCTTCTATCCTCTATGAATGTTCACAATCCCCCCACCCCCAGGACCTGCAGCTTCAAAGAGAAATATTATTGATGCACTGAGTCTATTTTTGGCTGGCTGGGGTTGGTGCACATCCAAAACGGAAGCATTAAGTTTTACATCCATTTTTATCTACATCTGCTCCTCTCTCCCCCAAATCCATCAAAAGATAACAGAAACAGAACTTTCCTCACACCACATTCAATTGGTTCATATTTTGGGGGCCAATATGTCATGCCCCACCTTGCTGTAACTGAGAAATGCATTTAACATTTCCAAGGAGCCACAGAGAAAGAGAGAGGAAAACTTCCATTTGCCCTTAGAGATTAAAGGAGGGCTTTTCTCTTGGAACTGTTATATATGGAGCTGTTTTTTCTGACTCAGCAGGGAAAGGAGGTGGTTATGAAAGCAGATGTTCCCTTGCCATGAAGCAAGTATTTTGGGTCATGAATCTTATTGATCAGACCTATGCGATTGAATATTTATTTCTCTTATGCACACACATATTTTCTGTTTCCTCTGTCTTGTGCTGTTTCAGTAACTTCCTGAGAGACTTCTGAAGACTGGAGACAGCCAGAAGATGGGCTTCTGGAATATTGCTCCTATTCTTGGGTTAGGTGGGGAAAGGCAATCCTCAAGTTTAAGAGATGTGTTGGACAGACAGAGAGAGTTTGGTAAATCTGTTAATCAAAATTCCTCCTTGAAAATTCTCAGTGAAATCACCCCTGTCCTTGGGTGATTATAATGTGCAGTGGGATTGGGAAGCAATGAATCTATGCCCTTAAGCAGACTGATGCAGGGGGCCAGAGTCATGGGAGCCCAGATTCTTATAAGCCTTTGTATGAGTCTAGAGTAGAGGTTCACACCTGACTGCCACTTAGAATCACATGAAGAATTAATGGTGCCTTAGCCCAGCTTCAGAGATTCTTTTTCAGTTGGTCTAGGTGGAACCCAGGCATCCATATTTTATAAATCTTCCCAGATGACTTCCTATGATTTCCACTTCAGAGAAGAATGCTTCTCAAACTCTGGTGTTCAGGGAAGTTATCTAGACAGGTTAAAATAATAATTCTGAAGACCTGAATGAATAGAGGGACATACTATGTTCATGGACTGGAAGACTCATCTATAAAGATGTCAGTTCTCCTCGGATTTCTGTATAGATTTAGTAAAATTCCAACTAAGATCAAAGCAGGACTTTTTAAGTCAATTTCTAAAATGCATGTGGAAAGCCAAAGTAACTAAAATAGTTAAAATAATTTGGAAAGAATATATTTGGAAGAATCACACTCACTACCTGATTTTGAGACTTACTATAAAACTATAGTCATCAAGACAATGTGGTGTTGGCAGAGGAATAGACACAGGTCAATGGGACAGAATAGAGATTCCAGAAATAGACTCACAGCAAATATGGCCAAATTGTTTTTTGACAGAGGTGCAAGGGCAGTTCAATGGAGAAAGGACAGTGTTTTCTATAAATGGAGTTGAAGCAATTGGATATTCAAAAGCAAAACAAAACAAAACAAAAAGCTTGACTTAAACATCACACTCATGCAGAAATATATTCAAAATGGACCACAGAAACAAAGTAAGAATGTAAAACTTTTAGAAGAAAACAGAAGACAAAATCTCTGTAACCCATGGCTAGGCAAAGCATTTTTAGGCATGACACCAAAAAGATGATCCATGAAAGAAAAATCGATCAACTGGACTTCATCAGAATTAAAAACTTTTGCTCTGTGAGAGACACTATTTGGGAATGAAAAGACAAACTACATAGTGTGAGAAAGTGCCTGAAATTCACATGTCACACAAAGGACTTTGTATAGCCAGGATATATAAAGAACTCTCTAAATTCAACAGCAAGAAAACAACTCAAGTGAAAAATGAGCAAAAGACTTGAACAAACACTTCAACAGTTGTTGGTGCCTGACAGTCTGAAAAGTGCTTCCTTGGAACTACAGAAATTAGGAGGGTCTTAAGGAAGATGCACTGAATTATTCACCTCAGCCCAGTCTGCCAGAGTTTTGTTCTTTTCTCCAAGAGCTTATGAATTAATGTTATTTTTTTAGATACTGTACATTTATGTGGGATCCTAGGCAGGGATTATTCTCCCTTCTTGCAGGTAGTATCACTGACACCCTGGGAGGTTATGGTTATAGAGTGTGTTAGCGAAAGAACAAGGAGGAGGCTGATTTCTTACCCACCAGAGTGACCAAGATTCCCCACAAGAGTCAGGTCAAATGGTCAGAGCCATCACGGAGCGCCAAGCATGGGAATTAGGTTCTCAGGACTCTTTTGGGGAGTGGGCTGCAAGCTCACACACCAGGGTGAAGACGGCAGAATAAAATACTGTATGGAGGTACAGTAAAAAGCAAGGGGAGGGAAAAGAAGAGAGAAAATAAAACCATGACTGTCAAGTATCGGTTTAAATACACAGTGAAGGACTGAAGGGTGCATCTTTGTCAAATGGTGGGTCTGTGGGAAACCATACTATCACTTACTCCTAATTACTTTTTCTCCTCCCCCAACCAGAGGAGTTAGTGCATGAACATTCCAGTGTTGAGAGTCTTTTTAGGGTCAGAACACTTGGGCTTCAGTTGGCTTCTGCTGACACCTCGGTTATTGAGAGATCTTAAACAAGTCAATGAAAGCCGTGTCTCCGGAAGGTCCCAGGAAAGGGTATCTCGGTTGCTCAAGGTTTGGGAGTGGAAGAAGATGTCTGTGAATGATGCTTCAGTGAGTTGTGGTGCCTTTGAGTGAGGCAGTGAGAGGAACCAAAAGACAATGCCTAGGTTGGGCTGTTGGGATGTGAGGTTGTGACATCTCTGTCATTTGTTTCAGGCACCCCTACCCTCAGTTGTGCTTTGGTTGATAACCTTAGTTATTCTTCTATGCAGATGGCTCTTAAACCTCAATTTTCCTGGCAATTACCCTCTCGACAGTACCTTCCCTACTGCATACAACTTCAATTAATCCTCAGTTACAATGCCACAGAGACTGAAAGGCTTTTTTTCCCTTGTTCCCCTTTTTTCCTTCTGAGCAGATTGGATTTTGTGCAGCTCCATTGGAAGAGGAGTCAGTTTTGAAAACAGGTTCAGATTCTAGCCCAGTTCCTATTTATTTATAGCCCAAGTTATTTCGGCAACTGCTGTCAAGTAAAAACTCTGTTTAATCGGAGGCAGGTAAACATGCCAGTTCCATTTCATTGCCTAAGCTGCCCTCTCTGCTGGGGTGGGGGAATGAGGCCATGAAGAGTCTGACCTTGGCTGCCAGAGGGTTGAGGACCAGAGGGTTGAGGAGCTGCTTCCCATTCAGACCTGGGCACCCGGTTTATTGCCACTTCTGTCATTTGGTAGAAAAAAACAAGAGCTTAGGAGCCATTCTGGTTTGGCCACTTGCTGACTCCATGACTTATAAAAGTTACTTAGCTTCTTGGGGTCAGGATTTACTCATTTTAAAATGGCAATGTTACTAACTACAAATAAAAATGAGCTAATATAAGCCTCCAGTATGGTGCTTGGTAGACAGTGGTTTCTTACTTCCTGGCTCATGGAAGCTCTTTGAATGAATGAAATCAGACATTGGGAAATTGAATGAATAAATGAGCACATTTGTTCAGCAAAGATTTGTTGAGAATCTGCTAGGCATCAGACATTATGCAAGCTGGTGGGGACAGTAAGATATTGTCCCTGGCTTCACAGAGCTTATGTGGTAGAGAAAGAGAGGGCAATGTGCACAGAAATGTATACTCGTGCACATTAATAAGTTTGTTTTTAAAAGATCTAGAAGAGAGAGGAGGTTGGGAATAACTTGCACTGGAGAGCTGAGACCAGAATGGGAGGCGGGAATTCACTGGGCAAAGAGAAGGAAAAGCATGTGTCCAGTCCTGAGGCAAGAGAGAGAGCTTCACATATTCAAGGAAGGAAAAATAAGGCCAGGGAGGTGGAAGTGTGGTGAGCAAGAAGGGGTCTGGCTGAAGGAGGCTGGAGAGGAGGGCAAGAGGCCTTACAGGCCACAGGAAGTGTTTTGCATCTTTTCTGGGCACCAGGGAAAGCCATAGAAGGGCTTTGAGCAAGGAATTAATGCAATTCTATTTATTAGGACCAGATGAGGTTGAAATGAATACAAGGTTACTAAGAACACAGATGCCATTTTTATGGGAAGAGCTTATTCACTCAGCGCTGAAGGCTGGCATAAGGCAAGGGTAGCTGTTGATGGTCATTTTTGGTTCTTCCTGATTCTGGTCCCTGCTGTAGAGTGGGAGACAGGCTGATAGATGCTACAGTCTCTAGAGTCAGTGGGGTTCTGCCTGTCTGAAGCCATAGACTTTCCCATGACCCACTCCCATTATGCCTTTGGGTATGAGAATCCCCAGGAGTGGGAATCCAGAAAATGTCAGCTGTGTGGCCTGATCTGGAATTCCAACTTGATTTAAATCCACTATTGTTTGGAAGAGAAACAAGGAAGCTGTGGTATCGGTTGGAATAAACTGGATTGAGGAAGCCCCCCATGTTTTTTCCAGGAAAAAAAGTTCTTAAGAATCTCAAACTACTCTCAATATTGTAAGTCACCTTGGCAGCACAAGGATTCAATTTGTCTACTGCTTGTCCTAGACACCTTGGTGCTCTTGGGCACGGAGATAGTTCAAGCGAAGCCAACCATGTCTCTCTCTTTCCACTGACAGGAGGACCATAAAAACTTGAAAAGGGGACATCTGTCCCTTGTCCCCACTTCTGCCTGACCTGGAGAATGGCAGGAACCCTTCATAGCATTCCTTCTCTATGTAAACAAGTAGCCTGGGGAGAGATTTGTCAGAGGCCCACTTGACTGATGCATGTATTTTAAAAGCTAACCATCCAGGGGAGAGTCTTTCTAACTAAGAGGGCCATGGCAGAGAAAGCTAATGGAAACTCAGGCAAACAGACTGAGGCTCCCATGTCCTGCTGCCCTGTGAGCTGGGTGGCCAGGTCTGAGGCAGGGTGTAAGGCAAGGTCCATCCAAAGAGCATCTCGAATTTATCGAGAGTCTGCTATCTTTGGAGCTCTGCCTTTTCCACATGCCATGCCATTTACCCTTTCCAGTGATGCTCTATGTATTCAGATGAAGCAACTGAGGCCCAGAGTGGTTACGTAAAGTACCCAAAAGCAGACGGGCAATAAGTGGTTGATATAGACTGAATGTTTGTGTCCCCTCTCAAATTCATATGTTGAAATCTAACCCCTAATGTGCAGATGTTTGGAGGTGGGACTTCTTAGAAGTGATTGGGTAATGAAAGGGGAGCCCTCATGGGGTTCATACCCATATGAAAGGCCCCAGAGAGCTCCCTCACCCTTTCTGCCATGTGAGGGCACAAAGAGAAGATTACTGTATGTGAACCAGGAAGTGGGTCCTCACAAGACACCGAAGCTGCCAGTGCCTTAAGCTTAGACTTCCCAGCCTCCAGAACTGTGAGAAATAAATGTGTGTTGTTTAAGCCATTCCGTTTGTGGTACTCTGTTGGAGTGGCTCAAATGGGACTAAGACACAGGTAGAGCTGGCTCTGAATGCAAATCTTTCTGGCTCTTTCCATGTTGTCTCACAGCCTGCCCCAGCTTTCTGCATGCCCATGCATGTCAGGAAGAGGGTCAGTGATGCCCTTCTCCGAAGCATGTCTCCTGGTGCTAAGTCATTGTCCTTGGTGGGGGTGCAATGAAGGGTCACTGGCTAGGGCATGTCCCAGCATGGACTTGTCAGCAGGCCATTATTTTCTCCTCTGTGAAGCAGGGTCAGCCTGCCTGCCTTGCAGGGCTGCCCTCTGCTAGCCTACCAGGAGCCTGAGTGGGATAATGGGTGTGAAAGGTCTTTAGGGAAGAGAAAGCACAGGAGAGGAGGCTGAAGTGCTAATGGGCAGCCAAGACCACTGGTAGCCTGCTGAGAGAGTCCTTGGGCTTGTTTTGGCTACATATGTGCTGAGCTCCCAGGGAACAGAGAACTGGGCCATGGTTTGCCCAGGCTGGGTCAGAAACAGTGTTTCCTGAGCCCACGTCACCAGCCTCCGTTTGCATGGTTGAGGAGGTGCCTGGGCGTCCTGTTCCCTGCCTGGCTGCATGTGTGGGCCCTCTCATCCTGCTGCTTGGAGCCCAGTGTTAGCCAGGAGCAGCTCTTGGCCCACAAGGTAGACCATGCAGGCTAGCTGTGGGCAGTGGTCACCTGTCCCACCTGGCCACAGAAAGCCAGTGCTCCTCTTTGTAGCTGGTGGCCTGGACCACCAGCTCCCCCAGCCCTGCCCCTACTTCTGTCTCACCTCGTCTCTGCAGTTACCCTGCAGTTGCAGTGGGAGGTGTTGGAGCAATCAGGTGGGAACATCCTTCCTGCTGCCTAGAATCTTTGAGCTCTCGGAATCTTGTTAGTTCCTGTGATCTTCTCTCTGCCTTCCTGTCCTTTGCTAAGAGCAAATCCAAGGGCCAGGCACCTTGTTTCTGGGGGGCAGATGGAACCTCTGGCAAATGGCCTCCCTGGGAGGAAGGTCTCCTGGCTACAGGTGCACACTGTGACTTCTCTAGGCCTGTTCTACTTCCGGGCCCATTTCTCTCTCATTCTTTCTCATTCTTGTCTGCTAGAACAGAGAAGGCTCTGGATGCAGACTTAGGAAGACTGGGGCCTGGTCTGAGATATGTCTAATCTTGCTGATGGTGGTACTAACAGTAATAATAGTTAAAATTGGAATTTACCAAATTCCAATTTGCACCAGAAGTCACTTAGACCTGCAAGACACGTATTATAGTCATCTTACAGATGAGAAAATTAATGTTCAGAGAGGTCGAGTGACTTTCCCAGAGTCAAACAGCTGGAAGGTTACTGAGCTGAGGTTTGTGTCCACGTCTTGGTGACTCCAAAGCCCAGCTCTGTTCACCAGGTGCCCTGACACATGACTTTGTGAGCCCTGGGGTCACTCACTCAGAAACCCCCCAGAGCTGTCAGGGTTCCAGATCATTTTGTCACCCTGGCGATGAGGGGGTTCAGGCCCCTGACTGCACTAGCACCTTGGTTCCTTAGTCCCTCCCATCCACCCAACTCTAAAATTGCCATGGCTGGCCTGGGTGCTTTGGAAAGTGCCGTGTAGGAAGAAAATTCAAAGCAGCTTGACTCAGTCTCTCCCCTGAGTTTCCCTTTGGAGCCCTGAGAAACACATCTGAAAAATGAATGGGAATATGAAAAGAAGCAAGCAGAATAGGAAAAAGCAGAATAGGAAAAAGAAGGCTGAAGACCTCATATATGAGGAGGGTGCCCATCTCCCTAAGCACTTAGGCACGCATTTGTCTGGAGAGTGGCCTGGCATCACAGAGGTCAAGGTGGTGTGAGACCCTGCTAGTCTTGATGCTCTACTTCCCTGAGACAATCAGAGAACAAAGCAAGGAGGGCTTCCCCAGCCTGAAACCTCATGCTCCAACAGGGGCTGGCCTCCCCAACCCTGGCAGGGCTGGGAAGCCCAGTGGCTATCTGTGCCTAGGTTCGCAGAGGAGACAGTTATTGGAAGCTCTCCTGTCTTTCCTTATTGGTTATCCTGCTTCTTCCTAGGCTCCCATCCTTTCTCCAAGGCTGACATTGACACCTCCTGTAGGAGGTCTTCTTTGGCTGCCCCAGAATCAGGGCTCCACACCTCATTCTAGAACAGCTATTGCATTGTGGTCTAAATGCTTTATATGTTTCTCTTCCTTTTCTGCAAGATAAGTCCACAAGCTCTTTGCAGCCTGGGGTGGTCTCCTTTCTGGATAGCCAGTTCCATGAAATATTTAAAATACTGCTGGCATAATTTAGCATGCACAGTGAGTTTATACTCTTGGGTATTTAGATCATTTCCCTTTTCTTTGTAGTTGATATTGTTAATTATTCTTATTATCACTTTGCTCTACTTAGGTTTTTTTTTTTTTTTTTTAACAGCTTTGCTTTCCACTACTTTTTCCTATCTTGGCATTTATTTACTCATTCACCAAATAGTCATTGAGTACCTACTATGTGTCAGACAGTCTTCTAGGTACTGGGGGTACAGAGGTGAATGACATATTTATTGGCTTATGCAATTGAAAGACACAGGATTAGGATTCACTTAGGCTCAACACACCCCTGGAGCTCACATCCTGTGGGAGCTGACTTTGTGGGTTGAGTATCTGGGGAACCTTTCCTGGACATGCCTCAGGTCATTTTTGAATGAGTATTTCATCTGGCAATGAATGAGGCCACCCAGGCTCACACACACTTGTTCCTGGAGTTGGAGCTACCCTCCAAGGTTTCATAATGAGAACACGCTTTTTTTAGGGGAACAGGTGTGTGGTAGATTCTGGACTCCTACGCGGCTGTCTTCTGATTATTCCCGGAGAACTGCACCTCTCTGATCTGGTTTGGCTGAAGCTGTTTTTGTCACCCCCACAGGGCTGTGTTGCTTGTTCCTAGAGCAGAGAGACATCTGTCATCCTCACTGAGCCTTGACAGATGCCACAGTCAAATAAGCAGCACCCGTTTAAACACACACAGCAACAGTAGTTCTGTCGTTGCCACGCTGGCTCAGACTCCGCACCTCATTTCCATATTCTGTGGCCTGCCCGTCCTCCTGCTGGGCACTCCTTCCTGCACCTCCCTGGCAGCCCGTGTGCCCACATGGCAGGTACAGAACCACCAGTACCTGTGCACATTATGACACCCAGCAGACCTGAGCAAGAGGGTTTGAGCCAATGAGATGTGAAGAAGGGTCTCACTGCAGACTTCCAGGTTGTAAGCACCTGCTAGACATGAGCATCTCTCGGCCTCTGGGTTGGAACAGGGGTTGGATGCTTGATCGTGAGCATGATGGGGAAAGCAGATAGGACCTCACCTCCTCTGGGATATGGACGAATCTTCCTTGGGAAGTGCCACACTTGGCCCTTGTTTGCTTCAGGAGTGAGAGGTTGGGGAAGTGGTGTGGGCACAAACCAACAATGGGGCTTGCTCCTAGTATCAAGGGGAAACTGAGGATGCTCCACCTGTATTATAAGAAAGAGAAGGCTTGACCAAGATGGCTCCTAAAAAGAGACCCAGAGAGATGAGGGAAGACTGGGGGTGGTGGGTTGAGAAGCCAAGGAAGAGCCAGGCACGAAGTCTGTGTAGTTGTACGAAGGCCTGGCACATATTTTACCATGATGTAGAACATTTCCTCTTACTTTATAAAATTGCCCTAGCTTTTGTTACTTTATCTCTCCCTCCCTGTGGGTCCTAGCAGTGTAATCCTGAAAGGTTTGTGGACTTATTTTGGCGAAGGCTGTGTTAAGAAATGTAGAGGTGGCAGGGAATATCCTTCTCTTTGGCAGGTTCCTGCAGGGAGCGGGTGGCCTGGGGAAGGATGCTGGAGGGCCAGGACCCTGGGGCCTATAGAGAAGACGAGCTCAGCGGTGTCCTGGGGATGGACAGGGGGACAATCAGTGGTTAGGTTCTAAGCAGTGTCCTGGTGCCGTGTCCCAGATGGGAGCATAGATAGATACCATCCTGCTCTGTGGTTAGACTTGGGAAAGTGGGGCAGGAGACTGTTCTGTATATTTAACAAGATCTACTAGAGACAAGCCAGTACGATAAGTCCTACTTTTTACTATGTATGCTTATAATAGACCACTAGCTGAAAAAGACTGGTCCAGTCCTGGAAGCTTCCCGGAAGGACTTCTGCTAGTGCAGCCCCAGCTAAGCTAGAGGTGTGAGGCTCTGGGTGCTGGAGAATGGGGTGGCAGAAGACCAGGTCTGGGGCCACCAGCTGGGCTGCAGGCAGTCCTGGGGGTGGTTCTCAGTTGACCCTCACTGCTCCTTCTCAAACCTCCCTCTTTGAAAAAGCAATTCTTGTTTTTCCGACTGGCTCAGTTGGTTAAGTGCCTGATTCTTGATGTCAGCTCAGGTCTTGATCTTGGGATTGTGAGTTCAGGCCTCATGTTGGGCATGGAGCCTACAAAAAAAAAAAAAAAAGAAAAAGAAAAGAAAAAGTACTTCTACTTTTATATTGTGCTTGTGCTTAAATATTGTATTTGGAGAAAGGCATCAAGAGCTGAAATGTTTCTCTGTACCCTGAATCTGATCATCTGCAGCTCCCTTGGACTCTAAGCTGATTTTGTGATGTGGTGTTCCAGAGACCCCAGCCCACTTCACTTCATCTTGCTTTTTGTTTTTAAGCTACTCGTTCTTTCTTAAGCTGACATTTGAAATCTTAGTTTGTTCTTTTGGGATTTTCCCAGATTATATTTGTGACTGATCCTTCTCATGATGTTTTAAGTGATGAAGAGAACCTGACTCCAGCAGTAAAACCAAAGGCCTTCGTCATAACTGTAGAAGTTTCTGGAGCGTATAAAATATCGGTCTAAGAAAGACAAGCTTTTCCCTTAACTGAAATGACTACATCTCATGGGAAATTTAATTTTTAAAATAAATCCCACATTCCAATAAAGAGGAAAGCCCTGCTAGATAAACAATGAACATGTTTGCTCAGAAAACGGTTCTTTATTCAGCTAGGGAGGAACCATGGGAATAGAGGAAGATACAAAGTGCTGAATCGAATCTAGAGGATTGGATTTTGAAATCAAGGCTGAATTTATCATCTCTCTTTTTCAGTGGGATCTACCTAGGCAGAACCAAGCAGATTTTCTCCAGATGCATCCTGTCCTGGTTCTAGGACCACCAGAAGATGCTGCCACAAAGGCTGTCCCAAAGTCCATGAGTGTCAGGGAGCAAAGCCAGGGTCTGTTACCTGATAGAAAGCCTCACCAGTGTGACTGCATGTATCATCCAGGATTTTATGTATACACATGGGAGAGATCTGGTTCCAGCTGCCTAAGCAAAAAAAAAAAAAAAAAAAAGGTGGGGGTGGAGTTTGATGGCTCCAGTAACCAGAAAGCCCAACGGTTAGGTTTGGCTTTCGAGGTAGCTGACTCCAGGCACTTGAATGATGTCCTAAGGTCTCTTGCTGTCACTGTTTTGCTCATTTCTCCTTCTATCTCATACTTCTGCTTTCTTCTGTGTGGGTTTTCCACCCAGGAAAGCTTCCTCCTCAAATGCATATCCTATTTGCTCTTTACCTTGAGCTCCAGTGGAAAAATGACTTCCGTTTTGCGTACAGAAGTTCCAGCAAAAGCCCCAGAACCAACTCCCATTGAAACAGGTTGGTTCACATGCTTGTTCCTGAGCCAATCACCATAGCCAGGAAGATGGGTCTGATGCTCTTACTGGGGAAACCTGGCAGGACCTGCTCCCAGAGCTAGAAGGTGGGGTCAGGGTCCTTCTTGAACCAGATGGAATGAGAGTGAGGGAGTTTTGTTACTAAAGGGGCAATATATACTAAGCAGATAAAGATAATAGCTCTCCATTGTGATGTGGTTTGGTCAGGTGGATTTGAGGGACCAGCCTCCGGGTGGACCCATGTTTGCCAGATGATCTTCTTAGGTGATTTCTTCTTTGGTTTCCTATAAAGTACCTCAGTTGTTTGAATGGTCCTTTTGCCATCTTGTTCCTTGACACTGAAAGGGTGTGCAGAGGCTAATTTACCACCTTGAACCTGCTCTAGAAGACAAGGCAAAAGCTCTGTGCCCACACTTCTTCCCCGACTACAGATTTGAGAAATCCTTCCACCCTCTAGGCTTGCTATTAATTTCTGGCCATCAATTGAGAGCTGATAGCTATTGGAGATTGAAAAAAATCTTTGTCTCTCTCTTTCTCCCTCTCTCCCTCTTTCTTTGTAATTTTACTATTGGAACTATTTAATTTTATTAATTGAACAAGTTTTTGTTAAATATCTATATCTATCTGTTATTAAGTACTTACTACATACCAGGCAGTTGCATGCTTTATAAATATTAAGTCACATGTTGGCAGGAACCCTGTGAGATATATTATGAGTCCTCTTTTGCAGGAAAGGAAGCAGGGTCAGGGTGTTATGTGACTTATCAGAGGCCATGTAACCTGGAGCATCCTACACACTTATGTGGTTGTGCTGGGTTTAGTGCATATAGGGATGTGTAAGGCATGTTCTGTGCCCTTGAACAGTATGTAATTGCTGTGTGTTTACAGTTACATAAAAGAATGAGTAATACGTTTCAATGGGAATAAATGATACACCAAAAGGAAGTGATTAATTTTCCTTGAGTATAGTCTCGGGGGCAGGAAGGGACATTTGAGCTAGGCCTTCATGAGTGAGTAGGAGTTTCCAACGTGGGTATGGTGCAGAGGGAATTTGTTCTTTAACTGAGTAATACATGAGTTTTTTTTTTTTTTTTTGTGATGGAGTTGCCACCTCCAGAAGATGTAATATCACTTTGTACTCTGCCTTCTCATTTTACTGGATGGCCAAAGTGATTCTATTTAGTTCAGATGCTTTCATTTGCAAAGAATGGAAACCCTAGCACAAGCTGGTTCAAATAATAAAGGGGGTTTATTGTTTCATCTAATTGAAAAACACTGAATTAGGGCTGGTTTAGAGTAAGGCTTAATCCATTGGGTCACCGATATTGCCAGGGGTCTGGTTTCTTTCCATCCCTCTCTTGTGTCTTAGGCAATGGTCTTATCATCCAAGGCTGGCTCCTTTTAGGGTGTTAAGATGGCTGACACCCTCCTTTGCCATGCTCATCAGGAAAGAAAGGTGGCTTCATCCCAGGATTCTCAGCCCAAAACCCAAGGCACTCTGACTCTAGATGGAAGGGGGAAGTGGACAGTGGATGCTGGGAAGGCATTAAAGAAATGTTACCACAGCATTTAGGTTTGTATATTCCTTTTGTCTTGAGCAGTAAAGGTGGCTTATACCTACTGCACATAACCTTTGATGCTCAGTCTGGGGTACCTCAAACTCCAAGCTTGACCTTGGGTAATCCAGCCATTGAACCTTTTTTCTCCATGTTGTCTCTTCCTAGTTTGTCTCCTGGACCAGCTTGCTTTGACTTTGTTTGAGAACACCCAGAACACCTACTCTCTAGTAGTATATGGTAAATTTTGTGGATGGACCAGGATACTCTGGGCATAATGACAAAGTACCACACAGGATGGTCTAGAACTTGATAGCAGCTAATCTCTTAGGCCTTTTACAGAGCTGCTTCAAAGAGGGTAAAAAATCTGACACACGGTGCCTGGGTGGCTCAGTCGGTTGAGCATCTGACTCTTGATTTCAGCTCAAATCATGATCCCACAGTTGGTGAGGTTGAGCCCCACATTGGGCTCTGTGTAGACTGTGCAAATCTTGTGGATCCTGCTTGGGATTCTCTCCCTTTTTCTATCTGTCCCTCCCCTGCTCACACACACATTCTCTCTCAAAATAAATAAATAAGCTGTAAAAAAAATCTGTCAAAGTATTTTCTAAAACTCTTACCACACTCTAAGACCACTACTTTCTCCATTCTACTGAGATACCTAAATTTATCCTCAGTCATGGAATAGCAAAAAAAAAAAAAAAAAAAAAAAAAAAAAAAAAAGCAGCTTCCCAAGATGTCCTGCACTGATGAGAGGAAGAAATACCCAAGGCTGTGTATTAGCCAGAGCTGGTCAATCGTATGTGGATTGTAACAACAACAGGATGGCTCTAGGAAAGGCTGACTATTTGGAAGTGGGTAGTCCTGGGTTTCAAATTCTGATGCTGTCACTTTTGAAGAGGCAATGTGTCATGAGGATGAAGAATACAGGCTGTCGTCAGACTGCCTTGAGTCTAAATCCTGGCTTTTAGGATTTTGTTTACAAGCTGTGCCTGGGTTCCTGTCCCAGCTTTCTCATATATTAGACCTGGATCAGGAAATAGGCACCAGGTCCTAATCTTCCATTCAGGGGATTGTTTTCTGATGTGTTGTCTTGTCATCCAACCTTCCAATTTAGTTGGGAGGGTGATGACTGTCGCTTTATGTCTGTGGTCTCAGTGCTTCATTGGTAAAATATGGATACAAGTAATAGCCGCATTATAGGGTTGTTGTGAGAATTAAGTGAGTTAATATATGGTAAACAGTTGACCCGGCATCTTGTAAGCACCAACAGTATGGATAATTAGATATATCTTGTAGGATTGCTCTAAGCCCTAGAGACATTGCATATATGCTCTCTGGTGTATTGCAGACACCTGATAAATGTTAGCTATTATTAATGATAATTATTTTGATCGAGCTGCTTAATAATAATGTGAGTCATCTGAGTAGAGCTTTATCATTGCCAGAGTGCCTGCTGCCAGCATTGTCCCCCCTGGACCTCACAGCTGCTCAGTGATGGGGCCCCTTCTTCTGGCCAGTGGGTCCCAGAGGAGGGTTGAATGCCTTCCCAGGGTGTCCTGGCCAGGTGGTCACTCTCAGGATGAGGACAGGACCCATTGTGAGGAGCTTCCTTGTCCAGGGCTCCTAAAACATCCCCTCTCTCTCCATCCTGGAGGCTTCCCAGCCATTTGTCACAGCCTCTTTTGAAATGCATGCAGTTCTCATCAGTAATATCCTGATTGCCCCATTAATCTCCTTTAAGCTTCATGAAAAATACAAAGGGCTGGATCAGGAAATAGTCACCCGGTTCTAATTCTGCATTCAGGGGATTGTTTTCCGTGGACGTGAAGAGACTGATGTTTCCCATTTGGCAGTTGGATTTCCAACTAAGTCGGAGAGAACTGTCACCTTCTAAATTATCAACCAGTTTACAAGGTTGCATCTATATTTTGCCCCTAACGTGTCTGTACTTTTTGTTGTGTCTCTATCTGCATGTGCTTTTCTTCCTAATGGATGTTTTTCTATACCCCCAGAGGGAGTGCTAAGGAAATTTCTTTTGATAAGACCTTAGAGAAGCGAGATGCCTGAAACTTCTACTCACCCCCCTGTGCATATTCCTTAGACTCTGACCATAGAGCATTGTTCACTATGGAAGAAGCAGTGTTTGCTTGGTTAAAATGTGCTCATACACACACACACACACACACACACACACACACACACACATACATTACACACACATATACATACACACATACTCAGATACATATACACATGGGCACACATACACACACAGACATAGACACACACATACACATATTACACACACATAGACACATTATATACACTCACACACACAAATGCAGACACACATATGTACAGAGGCACACATACACACACAGACATAGACACACACATATTACACATACATATACACATTATACACACACACATAATCAGAAACACATACACACAGACATAGACACACACAGACACACACACATTCCACACTTGATATTAGCCAAAAGGCCGAGAAGTGATCACACACACATTCCAGGGCCCTGAATTCTACACTCCTTTGCTGTTTAATGTGGTAGCGACTCACCACATGTGGCTTTTAAAATTTCAATGAAGTGACCAGTTTAGCTCTTCACTCTCATTAGCCACATTTCAAGTGTTCAGTAGCTACATGTGGCAAGTGGCTACTGTATTGGACAGCATTTCCATTCATGCAGAAAGTTGTGCTAGACAGCCTTTGGTGTAAAGGAGAAAAGGAGAGGGGACTAGCCCATGAGTGTCAGCATTAGTGACATAGTGCCCCAGACCAACAAATATTAAAATATTCCTCTTTCTTCACTCTGTGTGTATTTCTCTTGTGATTCCAAGGACACTTACAACCAGGAGAAATAAGAGCCTATATTGTTCTTCGATCGAACACATTCGATGAAAGCATTCACTGAAAATTGAGTTATTTTAATCTTATGGAGAAATATAAATGCCTATTTTGTTACTTCATATGAACAATGAACTTGGACAGCACATTATGTATGTTTCATCCCTTTGGTGACTGGCAAGGAGGTGGCCAATGTAGTTATTACCTTGTTTGTCTTGGAGACAGTGGGGTTCAGGAAGACTGTTTTTGAACATTGCTTGGCAGGTCTTGAACTGGTCCAAGACTTTTAAATACTCCTGTCCAATTTGAACTTTAACATTTCTGGCTGGGGATTACTCTGGGGTGCAAATCCACTTAGGAATAATCGAGCCTACTCGTTTGTCTCCAGACACGAGACATCGGAAATGACTGCAAGAACACACTTGCTTTTGATAATATCAGAATGGCGTCTGCTGTTGTTTTGTTGTTAAATATCAGTAGGTTGCCCAGTAGTACCATCCAAAGAGATGAGCATCACTGCGTGAATATTGCAAAAAACGTGTGGACCTCATGGGGGCCGCCCAGACCTGGTTTTGAGCATGACTAATTTAATCAGTTTGCAGAGTTTAATTCACATACGGGACAAAGGTTCTGAATCCTTCAGTCCTTTGTGTGGTGTGGGTGGGGGTGCAGGGAGGGGAAGAAAAGCAGAGAGTGGTCACTGGCTGTCTGAGCTAACAGGAAAGGTTGGAGAGGCTGCCCCCATGATCTGAGGTCTGATTGACAGAGCATGTGTGGGAAGGGGTTGATGTGCCTGCCTGAGATGGGCTTATCCAGCAACGTCCTAAGCCTCTGGTGAGTATGGGGGGCAGGAGGGGTGCGGGTCATTGTGTTCCAAATTGTGGGCAGCCGGCTTACCAAACAGGCTGGAGAATATCTGTAGTATTTTCGAAAGACCAGAAGTCCCAGGACAAGAGGATGCTCTTCCCCAAATATCTTTGCGGTCTTTTAAGATTTTTTTTTTTTTTTTTTTTTTGCGAGAGAGACAGAGACACAGAGAAAGAGAAAGAGAGAGAGAGAGAGAGTGCATGTGGGGGGGGGGGGGGGGGAGTACAGAGAGAGAGAGGGGGAGAGAGAGAGAGAGAGAGAGAGAGAGAGAATGAGAGAATCTCAAGCAGGCTCCACAATCAGCACAGAGCATGCTGTGCTGATTTCACAGAGCTGAAATCAAGAGTCGGACACTTAACCTGCTGAGCCATCCAAGTACCCCTGTCCTTATAGTCTTAATAATGGCATCCTGGGAATTTCAACCCATGTTAGGGGTCATCTTTTTGGTGCCCTTTGACCTTTAGTTCCTTCAGAGTTGACTGGTGACATTGAGAATTTTTTTAACTCCTGTCACTGATAAAAATATTAGAAGATTTATAATACTCTAAACATATCACAGTAATAAGTGTAATAATACCTCTTTACATTTCTGTAGCCTTTTGAATAAAGCCCCCTGGAAGCATCATCCTAGCCATTCTAGCCATCATTCCTTGGCTAGAATCCACCAGGCAGTCCAGATATAAGTGGAGCGGTGACTGAGGGGAGAGAAAAGGTGGAGCACAGCTCACTGAACCTGTGCCCCCCATACCCTCCATCAGTCTTTGAGCCAGCCCTTGGTCACCAGTATGCCACCTCAAGAGCATCACCCACCAAGCCTTGCCAGTGTGTCTTCTGATCACAACAGCAACCCCGTGCTACCCCTGGAATTAGGGTGGCAGCCAGAGAGAGGAGAGTGGCTCCTACACCACTTGGCCCAGTTCAAGGAGGGTCTATAGTGACGGATGCAGGGGGAAGGGACTCATCCAAAGTCACTGGCAGGGTAGGGACTGGATTCTTTGCAGCCTGGATTGCTTATTTATTTGTTTGTTTGTTTGTTTATTTACATTTACATCCAAGTTAGTTAGCATATAGTGCAACAATGATTTCGGGAGTAGATTCCTTAATGCCTCTTGCCCATTTATTTATTTATTTTTATTTATTTATTTATTTATTTATTTATTTATTTATTTATTTTTCCAGATCAACAAATACCATTTTATTTTTTTAAATATTTTTTTAAAATTTAACTTTATTTTTTATTTTTTAAAATTTACATCCCAATTAGTTAGTATATAGTGAAACAATGATTTCAGGAGTAGATTCCTTAATGCCCCTTACCCATTTAGCCCATCCCCCCTCCCACAACCCCTCCAGCAACCCTCAGTTTATTCTCCATATTTCTGAGTCTCTTTTGTCCCCCTTCCTGTTTTTATATGATTTTTGTTTCCCTTCCCTTATGTTCATCTGTTTTGTCTCTTAAAGTCCTCATATGAGTGAAGTCATATGATTTTTGTCTTTCTCTGACTAATTTCACTTAGCATAATACCCTCCAGTTCCATCCACTTAGTTGCAAATGGCAAGATTTCATTCTTTTTGATTGCCGAGTAATAGTCCATTGTATATATGTACCACATCTTCTTTATCCATTCATCCATCGATGGACATTTGGGCTCTTTCCATACTTTGGCTGTTGTTGGTAGTGCTGCTATAAACATGGGGGTGCACGTGTCCCTTCGAAACAGCACACCTGTATCCCTTGGATAAATGCCTAGTAGTGTAATTGCTGGGTCATAGGGTAGTTCTATTTTTATTTTATTTTTTATTTTTTTTATTTTTTTATCTGCATTTTTTTTTAAATTTTTTTTTCAACGTTTATTTATTTTTGGGACAGAGAGAGACAGAGCATGAACAGGCGAGGGGCAGAGAGAGAGGGAGACACAGAATCGGAAACAGGCTCCAGGCTCTGAGCCATCAGCCCAGAGCCCGACGCGGGGCTCGAAGTCACGGACCGCGAGATCGTGACCTGGCTGAAGTCGGACGCTTAACCGACTGCGCCACCCAGGCGCCCCAGGGTAGTTCTATTTTTAGTTTTTTGAGGAACCTCAATACTGTTTTCCAGAGTGGCTGCACCAGCTTGCATTGCCACCAACAATGCAAAAGAGATCCTCTTTCTCCGCATCCTCGCCAACATCTGTTGTTGCCTGAGTTCTTCAATGCCCCTTGCCCATTTAGCCCATCCCCCCTCCCACAAACCCTCCAGCCACCCTCTGTTTGTTCTCCATATATAAGAGTCTCATGTTTTGTCTACCTCCCTGTTTTTATATTATTTTTGCTTCCCTTCCCTTATGTTCATCTGTTTTGTACCCTAAAGTCCAGGCTCTTTTCTAGAGTAGCACATATCCTCATAGAACTTGGCTCATGGTTTCCCAGGCAAAGCTGGGGGTTTTGAGCACTGGCCTCCATGTAGCCTGTCTTCACGGTGACTGTGTGCTCCACTCAGGGATTCTGCTGGGAAGACCCTGAGGAGGGTTTTCAACTTAGCTCAAACTCTGGGTTGATCCAGTTTCTCTTGCTTTGCAAACTCAGGTGAGGGCACCCGGAAGTCCTGCTGTGGTCTCCACCCGAGGCTCATGAGACCCATTGTGCTCATTCTGCCTTGCAGACTGTCACCCGTAATAAAACAGCTACAGAGTGTCCACAGATGCAATTGATTCTTATACACGGATGAACGAGCACTTGTCCTCCACGGACTCTTGTCTCTACCTATTGGCACATGCCCAATGCCTCAGTATTCTTTCCTGTGAAATGGGCACATAAATAGATCTACATAAGACTCACTAGAAGATTAAAGCTCTTAAACACTTGGCTAATGGCAACTTTTCCCAAATAAATGTTGGTTGTAGGACCAGAGAGTAGGAATAGTTGGCCTTCATCTCAGAGACGGTTACTTCCATGCTCCATAAAATTTCATTACTCTTCTTGTTCTGAAAGCAAAGAAACTAAAGCTGTGGCTTCTTGTCTACCCTTTGCTAATGGTTGTCAAATTGACTCTATATGCAGAACTGCTGATCATTTTCTTATAGGGGAAAGCAGATGATAGGGAGAAAAGGAACTGAATGTATTTTCTAAACTTGGTTTCTATGCTGACTCACCCAGTGGGTTGGGAGCAACTTTCTACGTGTCTGCTTCCACCATAGAGATGGGGGAGATGTTACCCTTTTGCCCAAGGGAGGGGGGTGGGTGGAGAGAATTCCAAGGACTGCATTAAGAAAGGGAGCTTGCAGAACAAAGAACTCCTCTTCAAAGGTCAATACAATCTTAGTAATCTTATGAAAAGCCTTCCTGGCTTTAGAATTAGCTCCAAGGAATCTGGCACCAGATTTTAGATTTGCTCAGAGAGCCAGAGGGAAGGAGATGCCGCCTTTGTCTGGAACTGCTGTACCTTCCTCTGCAAGGCCAGTATTGCAGAGATATACCCCAAAAGAACAGTGACAGCTTATAGTTGGGACGGAAGCACTTAATTTGTTTTAATCGTAGCAATTTCTAGGAGTCACTGGGAAATTCAGCAGCTAATGAACGTGCCCCTGTTCTGTCAGATCCCTATTATAATATTCAATATTCTCTTTTTCATACTTATCAGCTAGGGGAAGTACAGAAATATATCTCTGGAGCCTGCTGGGGATAAAAGCAGGGATGTAAAAACCTCCTTCCTTCCCACCAGATGGGTCCCAGTAACCCAGGTGAATGTCACACCTGTGTTAAAAAGGCCATTGATTGAATCCTAGCAGGCTCCGACCAGAGCCTCCACTTTCCAGGACGGTGCCAAGTTGACATCTTTTCCCTTGTCCTACCCCTTGCTGGAGTCCTTGAGGACCTTCCATTCAGTGTGTGGATGTCCAGGTCTGGAGGCAGACACACTTCAGATCTGGACAAGAGGACAAAAGACATAGGATGAGGGACTATTCATTTTTGGGCTGTTCGCTTTTTTCTTCTCTCCCTCTGCCCATACGGTAGTCCTGCTTCTCCGGAGGGACTAGTTCTAAGACCCACAGTAACTGCCTGAAACCGTGGATAGTGCCCAACCCTACAGATACTATGTTTTTTCCTACACACACATACCTGTGATAAAGTTTAGTTTACAAATTGGGCACAAGAAAAGATTAACAATGATAAAACTAGCACAGATTTCTTTTTCCTGTTTTACAGTTTCACGGAAAGAAGATTTTTTCATATTATAGATCTTAGCAGCCTCAGCACATGATTTTTACCCTCATTAAGTTGAGAAGTTCTACCTTTTCACTTAAAGGAAGCACTTTAGGGCTTCACTTTGGCATCTGCAAATTGCCAGCAACACTAGCCTTGTGTTGGGGGGGGCATTATTAAGTAAAATAAGGGTTACTTGAACTTTTTTTTTTTCCAACGTTTATTTATTTTGGGGACAGAGAGAGACAGAGCATGAACGGGGGAGGGGCAGAGTGAGAGGGAGACACAGAATCAGAAACAGGCTCCAGGCTCTGAGCCATCAGCCCAGAGCCTGACGCGGGGCTCGAATTCACGGACTGTGAGATCGTGACCTGGCTGAAGTCGGACGCTTAACCGACTGCGCCACCCAGGCGCCCCAAGGGTTACTTGAACTTAAGTACTGTGATACCACAAGAGTAGATCTGATGCCTGAGGTTGCTGCTACATTACTAGTGGACAGGCAGTGTATAAAGCATGGATATGCTGGGCAAAGGGATGATCCACATCCCTGGTAGGATGGAGCAGGATGGCACGAGATTTCATCACACTACTCAGAATGGTGCCTGATTTAACATGTATGAATTGTTTATTTCTGAAATTTTCCATTTAATATTTTTGGACTGTGGTTGACCGTGGGTAGCTGAAACCATGGATAAGTACTACTGTACTTAGTGTTTCCAACAGCTGATGGGAGGCTGTTCTGTCTAGAGTAAATGACTCAGGAGTGGTATTTATGAAATCATATTTCAGGACATACTGGCACCCCTCAAATTTGGAAGAAGCTTGCATACTCTGTCTCCCACTTGATGATTTCCATGCATATTTACATATTTAAAGACCATGGAAGTCTTATAGTAAAGTGACCTGGACAAGCTTGCCTCTGTTTATCCTGTGAGACCAGGATGCTGATATTCTGCAGGGCACAGTGTACATGTGCTGCTTACCTGGACTGATTCATCCTTTGAATGAAGTTTGGATGCAGCCAGATGAAGAGCAAGGCAGTAAGTTTTCAGCATCTAGTTCCGTGCCCTTGTGCAAGTTACCTGTTTCATGCCTCCGTTTCCTCATCTGTAAAAGGAGATAATAAAAAGTACCCACTTCATAGCATTGTCATGAGGGCTAAATGCTTTAGCGAAGCTTTTAGCACAAATTCTGAAATATAATGTGTTCTATATGTTAGCTATTGTTATTACTGATATCTTTAATTATGGTTTACTGAAAGCTTTTGTGCTAAGTGGTGTTAATGTCTCCTCCTCATGTTGTAGAGCACAGGATAGTACACTACCTTGGATGAAAGATTACAAGGCACCCTTGTTTTATTAAGCCTCATGACAATCTTAGAAGAAAAATGTAGCTGTCCCTCTTTTATGCTGGAGGACGGTGAGGCATATGTGAGCGGTGAAGAGACTAGTCCCAAGTCCCCCAGCACATAGAGGGCACAGTGCAAAGCAGGCTTGCTGGCTCCATGCCCGTAATCCCCAAGCACCTCTAACTACCTGTCAATCAGACCCTGATAGAAACCTACAGACATGGACCTGGTGTCAGCTCTGGTAGGAGGCACCCTCCCCTAGATCCTGGTTTCGAATCTTAATTCCACCCCTCTCTAGTTCCTTGCCTTTGTGCAGGGCACTTGACTTCTCTGATCTTCAGTCTTCTCCACTGTAAAATAGAAATGGGAATACCCATATCTGATGGACACAGCAGGGCTAATGATACAGTGAATGTGAAGGTCAAGCACAAAGCCTGTCATATGGCTAGTGCCCAATAAGTCTTAGATCATAGTGATGCTGTGCATCAGCCTTTGTGCCAGGTTGCTTCACATGCATGATCTCCTGTAATCCTTACAACTCCAGCAGGAGATCTGGACTCTTCATTTTTCAGATGGGGAAACTGAGGCTCTGTGTAGGTAAGTGACCTGCCCAAGGTCATAAAGCCACAGACTGTGAAGTCGAGGTTCAAAGCCCTGGCAGCCTTCCTCCATGGAAACACCTTTCCCGTTCCTCTTCTGCAGAGCCATGTGCTGGGATATATGCAGGATTTGTGCGTGACCATGTTACTTGGTCTGCCCAGTAGTCTGGCAGTGGACATTTTAGCCATGTCTCTGTAGGATAGTACTGTCATTTGGGCTTGAGGACAGTGTTCCTGAGCCAGGAGAATCAGGCAGAAGTTTAGTGCAGTTTCACCAGGAGGGATGTACCAACTCTACTCTTGGGTCCAGCAGTCACCTCAGAGATGGTGGCCCATTCATATGTGCATTGGCTGGGGTTAGAGTCTATGCCATGGCATAGGACACACTGACCCCAATGAGTCCAGTTACCTACTTAACCGTTCAGGTGACCAGAAGAGATGATTTCCTGCAAGATGAACCGAGAGAATACCCAGCCAGTTTTCCAGCTGATTGGGGGATGAAATCCAATGCATTGCAGGACAACAGAGTGTTTGCATCTTCCAGATAAATTCTAGTTAACAATTTCAAAATACCCATCAGCCTGAGGGACAAGAGCAAAACAAAGGACCCAAGGTACCAGATGCAAGACACTAGAATAGGGGGAGGAAAGGAAGGCAAGGGAGAGTCCAAGATTTTCCTATCATGCTTTTCCTATTCAGTTGGCATTGAGAGTCCAGGAGAAGAGCCAGGATGGGTCTTCAATACTAAGGAGTGTTAATTTTGATGTGCTGAGCAGGTGGAATGTTTTTGTTCCCAGGACATGAAAATGCACTTGGTTTTGCATGATTGCATTTAAGTTTTCAGTGGAACATTACTTGGCCCTGGCCCAGGTCTACGAAATCCTACAGTTTGGAAGGACAGTCACTGCAGCACTATTACACTTCAGGGTTGTTCATGGGGAATAATAGCAGGTTCCACTGTTCAACTGCAGCACATTTCCCAGGATATCCCTATTTTACCTTCCTTGGCTCAGGGTCCTGTAAACATCCCTGTGGGGGAAAGGGAGGGTGTGTCCATCCAAGGTTGGTGGCCAGTACATGAATATGCCCAACACTTGGGTTCAAGAGAATGGGTCCAGGTGTAGCTGGGCAGTCTGGGAATGGAGATAAAGGCAGGTCCAAGGCAGGGAGGACATTAGGATCCTTCATTCAGTCACCCAGTCAACATTGACTGAGCACCTGCTGTGTGCCAGGCATTGTGCCAGGCAAGGGCATAAAGCTGTGATTGGTGCAGCCAAGCACAACCACACACAGTCATGTCACAGACAGTGTGGGCAATGGGGCCAACATGGTGGAGATGGGAGCACTGGATTGGGAGTTGGTCTGTGCTGTATGGTGATGCTTCCTTACTAACCTACCTTATTAGTTCTTCTCTACTCTCAGTCAGGACCAACTTAGTAGGAACAACACTTTACTTTCTTCCTCCCCCCACCCCCATTCCTAGCATCTCACAATTGGTACTCAGCTATTTATTTTGCCTTTGTCCCGCAGGCTGAAAGGTGAACATAGATATGAGATCCATAACTTCATCTCTCTGGGATTCAGTTTCTGGACAGAGGGAGAGGGTCTTCTGAACCGGCTAAACTCTGCCACATGCTTCTCAGGGGAAATACCTCCTCCTGAATCTTTTTTTTTTTTTTTTTTTTTTTTAAGGAACTGAGTCCATGATTTCATATCAGGAAGGTACCACCTGGCAAAGGGGGAGATGATAGACCTGATGGGGACAATGAGATGTGGTTCAAAGTATCAGACTTGGGGGAAGGTGTCAGGGAGAGCCGGCTAGATGTGAGGATTCAACCAGACAATATGAATAGAGAATTTAGGACCATGCCTGCTACGTAGGGGGTCCAGTAAAGTCCCAAATAAGCCTGGGAAGGAAAGCAGGGAGGCAGCCATTCACCCAATCTACAAATATTTTTAAAATATCTGCGTCAAAAGTGCATGGATTCTGGAGCCAAACTACCTGGGTTCAAATCTTGGCTGTTTTATTTACTACCTTTGTAACCTTGAGCAAGTTAGATAATTATTCTCTGTGCCTCAGTTTCCTCATTTATCATATGGGAATAATCAATAATAGCAAATGGAGGTTTTTTGAGGACTATAAGAGATTAAGAGCTCCATGTATTCATTATAAGTATCTTTTTGTTTATTTATTCAATGGCTATTCATTGGTCGTGTTAAGATCAAGGCAGTGGAGACTAGCAAGTTCTCTGCTTTGCCCATCTTATATTCCAGTGGAAGAGCCAGATTATTCAAAAAGCCAATAAACAAACTGACAAATGATGCATCTTAAGGTAGTGATAAGTGCTCTGAAGGAGACAAGAGAGAACACCAGGAAGTGAGGGAGTAGAGTGAGGACCAGTAATACAGAGAGGTCGGGGAGAGGGAAACAGGCATTACACACAGAGATCATTCTGAAATAAATTCTTTGGAATTTACCAAAAAAGAAGGTGGGGGGAGCACTCTTCGAGTTTCCAAGAGAGGCAAACAGGATAAGCAACCAAAAATAAGTATAGTTAAATAAAGATTGATTCTGGGGCCAAACAAGCTTCAAGATAATTATTTTACCCAGGAGTGAATCATTATGGCTCACAAGTGAATTCATCTTTTCGTGTTTTCAGTACCAAAGGTCCTTGATAGATGGATGAATCCTCCTTTTCACCTGGCTTCCTTCACCTGGTCCCCTTACTTCATTGAATTGAAATTAAGGGCCATTCATTTGGAAAAACCTGTTAACTCCCTGCTCCTCGATGGCTCACTATCCAGTCAGCCTGGCTGAGTTCCATCTCTTAGGGCATGATTCCTCGTGCATCTCTGCTACCTCCATTAATGTCCCCTTTGGGCCTGTGGCTGAGGCAGTTAGGCTCATTGAATATTCTAGTCGCTGCTGTACACTTCCCAGCTCCTACGGTTAGGCAGGACACAGGAACCCAGGAGATGGGCATCACTTCTGGTCTGAGGCAGGAACTCCCCATGTGGGGTACTCCAGCACTCCCTTCCCTGTGATGGCACCCCACCACAGGTTGGGTGCTTTTGATGGTGTGATGCAAGATGGCAGAACTTCCATTAGCTCCAGCCCTGGAATGGGTGGGCGAACCCTCACTGTCTGTCGTCATGGGTCTCTGACTTCTGGCTTCATAAGGGCCTCAATGACTGCTTGTTCCCTGTATTTTGTAGACATGTGCAAACCTCTACCCAATGAATTTATTCAGCTTCAGCTAGGCCTGCTTCTGCTTCTATTAAAGTTAAATTTACCTCCTTTAAGATCACTTCCACACCTCTTCCTGCCCTAGTCACTCTATCTGACTGTCCTGTGTTATTTCTTTATTGTATTTGCCATTCTGTGACATTATCTTATTTATGTTTATATATTATCTGTGTCTTTTCACTAGACTATAACCCCTTGTCTGCTTATACTCCGCTATACCGTCAGTGCCTATAGCAGTGCCTGGTGCAAAGAAGGTACCTGATAAAAATGTGAATGAACGAATGCCAGTCACCAGGGAGGCACCTCCTCTCCTTCTCCATAACTTCTCCCATCTGCTCTCCCCTCCCTCAGGGCCTGCTGAAAGGTTGACTCATTGAGGCTGTAGAATGTCTGATTAAAATGATGAACATCAGACCCAGCCTGTCTGGGCTTAAATACAACATATGTGTGACCTTGGGCAAGTTCATCTATGCCTCACCTTCCTCATCTATAATCTGGACAGTAGCACTACCTTCTGCATAGGATTATTTTTCAGATTAAATGAGTTAATATTTGTAAAACTCAGGAAAATGCCTGACTCCTATGAAGAAGCATGTAAGAATTACCTTGTTGTCAGTTGTTGGGAGAGGGGAGGGGTCTATTCCCTATGTGGCCCCCTAGGCATCCCCTCAGTAACCTGCAGACTTGACCTTGCAGGTCACCTGAGGTCCCCTGGGGTCCATTCAACAAGGAGGTTCAGCCCAGTTTTTATGCCCAAGATACATAAACCCACCCAGCCCAGACGAGGGGTCCCTGAGGAAAATGGCTGATGGGATGAGGATGGAAGGTCCTTTTCTCAAGGTTGAAGCTCCAAAGGCTTCATGAGGTCCCGTCCTCAAGGCTCTGTCCTTCCCAAAGTCCTTCAGCAAGATTTCCATAATGTTATTAAAAAGCCACATATGCTGGCCAGATGAGTGACACTTCCCAGGGATGGGGCTTTGCTCTGCTCCTCTGGGCACGAAGAACTTGTTCAATTATGTGCCACCCCCATGATGGGCCCAATCACGAGTGCACACATTAGCTTCTGATTATACCCTTGTTGAGTTTCTCTTGACAGGAGGGAAATGAATTTACCTCGTGTCACCTCTGTAGTTTGCAAACAGCCTTGGCTTCTGTGATAATAGCACTTTTTGAATATTGTGAGATGAAGGAGGAAACATTCATTTGGTGACCAGTCCTTAATGACCCACATGTTCAAGCCTGGAGGTGGCTTGAGCTCATCCATCTCCAGGATGATTGCCCCTGGGCTTGCATGGAGAGCAGAGCCCCAAATTCACACTCTTAGGGTCTTGAATCACTGAGGCTGGAGGCAAATGATGACCCTCCACTTCCTTTTGTAAAATAAGCATAATACTAGTAGTTATTTCGCAGGGTTGGTGTGAGATTAAATAAGCCAATACACATAAGCATGTAGAACAGTGCTTGGCATATGGTAAATGCTACATAGGTTTGTCTTTTGTTAAAAATTATTTTAGGGGCACCTGGGTGGCTCAGTTTGTTGAGTGTCCAACTTTGGCTCAGGTCATGATCTCACGGTTTGTGCGTTCAAGCCCCACATCGGGCTTGCTGCTGTCAGTACTGGAGCCTGCTTTGGATTCTGTGTCTCCCTCTCTCCCCCCCCCCCCCCCGCTCCCTCTCTCTCTCTCTCTCTCTCTCTCTCTCTCTCTCTCTCTCTCTCAAACATAAATAAACATTAAAAACAATTATTTTAAAAAATAGTTTTGCCCTTGTTACTATTATTATCATCATTGTGAAAAAGCCATCCCCAGAGTTCGAATACATCTCTGCCATTTAGTAGCTGTGTGGCCTTGGACACATCTCTTATCCCTGTGGGTCTTCATCTCCCCATTTGTAAATGAGAAAAGAGTAATGTGTTCCTCAGTAACTGTGAGCCGTTCAGTGAGGGAGTGCATGGAGAGCATTGAGGACAAACACTGCCGGCACAGAGAAGTGCTTAGTGAATATTACCCATTGCCAGTTGTCACTGGTGATTTGCCTCCCTCACCATGGGGGAGGTTGCATGCTGTGCAAGCCAGAAGGGGCAAGGGAGAGACGACTCCACATGGTAGCTTGGTATTATGTACTAAGGTCTTGCTTCCACTTGGGGCAGTGAGCTTCTTGAGAGAAGGAATTGCCCCAACCCTAAGCTTGAGTTCTGCTGAGGGATCCTGGGACAGGCGCCAAAGGGTGATGGGAGTTGTCTGTGGATCCGTGATTCCAGCTCTCAGACTGGGCTGGTCAGTGCCACCTTGAAACAGTGCAGTTCCGGTGAGGGGCAGCAGACCCCTCTCTTACAGCCCCATCCCCTCTCCCTTAAGAGCCCTGACTCTTCAGGAGCCCATCCCTGCAGAAAGCCACCCCCTGCCCAATCACTGGGGAGCATGAAGTCCCTAGGGACTCGCCTCTGAGTGCCTGGGAAGGGCTTCTCCTGCATTTGGGACAGGACATCTAAAAAATTAACTAACAACCTTTCCTCAACCATTCCCTGGGAGTTGTTTGTGGTTTGATCTCTTAAGTTGACACTTTTCCTGTCCCTAAGGAATTCCCAGTGGCACAGTTGTTTGCTGGGGAGGGCCCCTGTGTGGATGAGGCCCTGAGGTCCCTGAAAGCACTGACATTGTGGTCTGATCTGAGGTTCCAGGGCTTAGTAGGGCACCACCTCTGGGTTCTTTTCTGCCCTTCATGGCTGCCCTTGCTCACCTCCCAGAACATGAGGCTCAGCAGCAAAGCTTCATTCTCAAAGGGAGGCCATTGTGGCCTCGTTGAGGTGCAGGGTCCAAAGTCTGGGGCTTTCACCCTGCTCCCCGAGCCCACAGCCTCAGCCAAACCAAGTAGCTGCAACAAGAGTCCCTTTTTCCAGAGGAGCCTGGGCCTGTGATGTGCGGGGACCTGGTGCTACGTCTGCCTGGGATGAGCTCTTCAGAATCATGGGCTAATGAGGCAAATTGCACATGCCTCCACTGTGAAAATGAATGGGATGGGGGAGAAGGGAGAAGAAGCCAGAGACAGTCAGAGTCACTGCAGGGCACTGGAGAAGGACAGGACCAGAGTGAGACTGGGAAGTGAGAAAACTCTTGAAAACATAAGGGAAAGTAGAAAATTGTCATGAGAACAATCCAGCACTGAGAACCTAGTGTGTACCAGGCACTGAGCTATGCACTTTGCATCTCATTTAATCTTCCCAACCCGAGTATGACGTAAGTATTATTCTCAACTTTGTTTTATAGTGGAAACAACTGACATTTGAAAGGGCCAGGCATCTTATCTAAGATACACAACTTTTGGTGGAGAGTCAGGACTGGAACCCAGGCCCAGGCGACTGCAGAGTGCATGTGCTTATCCTCTGCAGAGAGCCAGCACCCCACAAGTGTGGCAGTGTGGCAGAATACCCCTGGGCCCCCCTGCATGCCCAGACACTGAGAGGCACAGGCCTTCTCTTTGTAGTTGAGATGAATTTGCCAAGAGACCTCAGGAAAAGCAGATGAGTGTTATGCCTCTCACCTTCGGCTCCTGTGTTACTTAGGATGCTTTTGGCTAATAACAGAGAAGCATTTTTTTCTGCACAAAAAGAAATCCAGGCACGGGTGGTTGCTGGTGCTAGTTCAGGTGCTCTATCATGTCAAGGTTGACCTCTCTCGGATGCCAAGATTCCCTTGTCTTTTTGCTCGTGGTTACAAAACAAATGGGCAGCTTCAGATTTTGTGTGTCTTTTGAGGTAGGAAGAAAAGGGGAAGAGGCAACATCAGGTGATGCTTGTTCGCTCCTCCTTCTTGGACTTCCTGCCATGCAGACTTCGTGACATGGCCATCCATAATGGCAAGAGGAGCTAGAAGGGATTTTTCAGCTGTACAGCCTCTAGCACGGGCAGCCTGGGAATCCACCTTGGGTAAGCCAAACTGTGGGGCCAGCCACATGTTAACAAAGCAGCCAAAGCTCAAACCCACCAGGGACCCTCATCCCCGGGGCAAGCCCATTTAGTTCTCTGGACGACACAGGCAGGCCTTGACCATTCTGAGTGGAGCAGAGTGGTGGACGGCACGAGGAGGAAGGGGCGCCCAGCTCCCTTCTGCCTTGTGGCTGCTGCAGGTGGCGACGAACACAGTCACGTCTGTGGTGTCTGCAAAACCCAGCCCGGAGTCTCTCAGCTCTTTAGTGCCTGCTTTCTCGGCAGCCAGCTGCACCGCTCACGTCCCCGGAGAGGCGACAGATTAGATCAGTGGAGCAGTGGAGAGGCTGGGGAGGGGGTGGAGGAGGAATGAATGTGGATTCGACAGAATTTTCTAAAATATCATATTATTGATTTGGGAGAGACACAAGAGAGGAAATGTAAGAGACGGGTGCTAAGAGGCTCAGCCGAGATGGGCATGAGAGAGGATGCCTGTTTTCTGATTGGAGGTGACATTAGACCAGTGATTCTCAACCAACTTCTTATTAGGGCCTGTTTGTGGAGCCTTTTTACACATTTTTTTTCCTAATCATCCCCCCCACCCACCCATGAAATTTTAATATCACAGATGTCTGTTTATGTGCTGTATGGATACCTGTGCTTATCTATAAAAGGAGTAACATTGTTTAGATCCCCCAAATATCAGTTGTGCCCCCTCAGAGGAGTTATTGATAATACATGCGTTAGACAAATCTCTGGGGGGCACATCTGGGCTTCTCTGGGGAGGGGAGTAGCTGGCCCTGCTCAGACCTTTTTATAAAGACGGGAGCTAGGAGGAATCTCACATTTCTTGAGCACCTGCCATGTGCCGGGCACAAAAACAGGCACTTTAAACACATCATCTCACCCAATGGGAGGTCAGAACTGTGACCCCATCTCATAAATAGGGGCATCAAGTTTCAGAGGCTCATCCCTCCTTTGAAGAGACCGACTTTGTCCAGATGAACGAGGTGACACTGTTTCTATGGCAGGGTATGATTGTGCGTCGAATGGGTTCAGAGCTGGTGGGTTTAGGAGAAAAGAATGGGCTTAGTTCATGGTGGTACTTTCTGGAGGGGAGTGGATGGGAATAGGCTTTGAAGACCCAGAAATGAGAAGGGGGAGGCAGCCCAGGAAGTGGGGACAGGAGCTTTGAAGGCTTAGGACTTGTATGGGGCCCTGCCTGAAAGCCGAGGATTGGGAGCTGAGGGAGATGTGGGTGGAGCCATCAGGTCACCAGAAGAAGCCTGTCACTCTCTGGGCTCTAGTTAGAGTGTGGTATTGAGTCAGTGACCCAGCCTGGATACTTTGCCCAATTGCCATGGGGCACAAAGATATTTTCTTCATAGGTTAGGGAAGGAGATGGGGTTCCTAACTCATGGGCTTTTGGAAATTGAGCAGTCTTTCCAGAGTGTCCGGAGGGAATCTCTGAAAGAAAGTAGCAGAGTGTATGACCAAAGAGAGACTAGAATCTTGTTTTCTTTTCACTCCCAAGACCTTTGTGTCTCCCTCACTCCTTCCCTGACAGGTACTTTGCTGGAGCTGGACCTCCTATGGACATGGCTGTATCAATGAAGACAGCCTCTAGTAGCAAATGGCCCCCAAATCTCAGTAGGGCAGTACAACAGTGGTGTGTTTCCTACTCAGGCTTCCTGCTTTTCATGCTTCATATTGGAACCCAGGCTTCTGGAGCCTGCATTTCCCCCACCCCTTCATTTTTGCATGTACTCCCACTATGGCTATAGCAGGGCATGATGACGTGAGGAACTCTGTACAGCTCCTAAAGTTTCTGCCAAGATGTGACTCATGCCACTTCTTTTGACATTTCATTGGCCATTGTAGGTTACATGGCTTAGCCTAACTTCAAAGGGAGCAGAGAAATGTAATCCCGTCATGTGCCCCGGATGTGAAGAGCAGGAGATACTTGTGAACAGCTTTCAAGATGACCACAAAGATAATAATAAGTGATGAAGATATGAAATTGATTTTTCAAGATCAAGTAGAAATCTCTTTCCTCTGTTCTGTGTAGCTCTCTGAGTATCTCTCCATTAGTGCTCATAGTATGCTGTTTGGTAAATATTTATTTGTTGCCCCAACTAATGTTAAAACTCCTAAGGGCAAGAAATATGTTGAATGAGAGACCTACAAATACTTATTGAGGACCCACATACTATATACCAGGCACAATGCTGGTACACCGAACAAAATCCCAGTCTTCCAGAGTGGTGGATCGGGGCTGGGGGGGGGGGTGGGGGTGGGGCGGTGCTTTGCATTGCTTGTGACTTCCAGAACACCCTGGACATGCCTCCATCCTGGCACTGACTAGTCCAATGGCTTGTTGATTGACTAAGTTAGAAATGGGAGAGGTGGTGGAAGAAGCTTCCAGAAGGAGGTGGTTTGTGAATGATGACCTCGCCCAGGCTCCACATGGGGCAGTTATATCATACATTCTTGGCCTTCATCGTATACTTTGCTTTTAACAATGGTTCATTTATCCTCTCATCCCACTTGTTCCTTTAGGTGGACAGATATCATTGCTCCCATTTGACAGATGCGCAAGCGTTCTCAGAGTTGGCCCTTCAACCTGATCCGCTTAGTTCCTTATGGATGAGAGCTCATCTCCTCTCTGGCTGTGTTAACTGAGCTGGACCTGCCGAGTTTAGGCTTCCCATCATTCAGCTCCCATCACCATCAATCAAACATTCTCAGATTGGTGGAGCTTAAACATGACAGCCATTTGAAATTGAGTAGAATTCAGTATTATTAAAATAGCATTCTAAATTTTAATCTTGTGCATCGACTTTTTAATAGCTTCTACTTTCACTAAAAATTATGAGCCATGCTCACAGACATTCAATTTAAATACTGTCAGGCACGACTGATTTCTCTCCAGTATTACCAAATTCCTTCCTTCCTTCCTTCCTTCCTTCCTTCCTTCCTTCCTTCCTTC
>NW_024412404.1:17913254-17928002 GCF_014898765.1 Herpailurus yagouaroundi | reverse complement strand
TTCCTTCCTTCCTTCCTTCCTTCCTTCCTTCCTTCCTTCCTTCCTTCCTTCCTTCCTTATTTCTCTTTCTTTCTTTCTTTCTTTCTTTCTTTCTTTCTTTCTTATCCCCACCTCCCCCTCTCTTCCTTCCTTCCTTCCTTCCACACACTCTCTCTCCTTCTCCTTTTCTCTCTCTTTGCTCTTTTCTTCCTTTTATAAATTAAAGTACTGAGTTAATTTGTTACTACTTGATGATTTTACAAGGTAAGAACTCTAAGAAAGAGGGCATGTCTTTGCTTATGGCTTGATTATTCTTAACTCTTCTATTGTTTGGCCTTCTTTCTGGTCTAGCCATTGATAAGGGAAGACAGGCTCCTCCATTGTGGAAACTGGATAATGTTTACTTTTTTCTGGGGCATCTCTTCTTCTTATTATCTCATTGTCATGATACCAAACAAGTGTACTCAATATTGGTACCCTCCCCCATGTGCTCTTTCAGTACTCAATCTCTTCAGGACTTGCAAGTCTCCCAGGGCCGTAGTATCCTCTGTGATGCATCTGCTACTAGTTTTCTCTCCTGCCACCAACCGTCTCCTGCCTGGTTATCTTCATCCTCTCATCGCCATCCCAGTTTCTCACCTTGAACTGAGACTGGTGTAGGGGAGATGGGGAGCAGGATTGATAACGAGGACAGGCATGGATGGATAAGAAGAGATGAGAGTGGCTTTTGGAGTCAGACCTGGTCTGGATTTCTTTTCTTGCCAATTGCTAACTGCCTGACCTTGGAAAAGCACTTAGCCTCTCAGAGCCTCAGTTTCCTTACCTGTAGAATGGGGTTAGTGATACCTCTCTCATGGGGTGATAGTATGGATTCAATGAGAAAATGTACACAAAGCCCAATGCTCAGCATTGTGAGCTATGACATCGATAGCTAACAGGCCATTCTTCCCTGTCCTCCACCCCAACCCACTACTTCTCAGTTAAAGATACACATTAGAATCACCTAGGAACCTTTAAAAGGTGCCCAAATCCCCAGGCTTCACTCCAGACCAATTAAATCAAAATCTGGGGGTATATGCTTATAGCATCTTCACTTTAAAAATTCTTTCCAGGTAAGTCTGATGCATACGAGGGCTGAGAACAACCCTAAGTCCCCAGGGTTGCCTAAAGCCTGAATATACTTTTCTTTTGAGATCAGAGGAAACTTATTTTAGTGCTTGTGGGCAAAGACCCAGATCTCTCATTAACACTGGAATGGGGTTGTACTTTTTCTGACTGTGCCTGAGAGAATAAAGAGAAGAGGTGGCGTGGAGTAGGGTGGGGATTCTCAGTGGGTGAGACTAGGCACACCCTTTACTTGTTTTCTTTTGGGGGTGCCTATGTTGTGCCTGTAGCCATCACTCTTGGTTCTGAGAGTTGGGCAGAGGGGGAGGGGAGGAAAAGGCGGGAGGAGGGTGACCCTCATGGAGTCTTCTCCAGACTCCTCTTCCCACTAAGGTACTCCTCTCGTATATACTCTAAAAACTTTTGGTCTAACTGCCAGCTGTCCAGTATGGTGGCCACTAGCTACGTAAGGCTATTAGACACTTGAAATATAGCTAGTCTGAGTTGAGATGTGCTGTGTCATATACATATTCAAAGAATAACTATGCAAAGATAATGTAAAATAGCTTATTGACAAAATTGTTTTAAATATTGGGTATATGTTGAAATGATAATACACAAATTTTTAAAAAATATTGGGTATGTGTTGAAATGATAATATTTTAGATATGTTGGGTTGCATAAAATATTACTGAAATTAATTTAGCCTATTCCTTTTTACCTTTCCATATGGCTACTAGAAAAATTTAAGTTCCCTAGGTAGTTTGCATTATTATATTTCTATCAGATGGCACTGACTTAACCTCTCATTTTCCACTCAGTATATGTTTCATATATAAATATGTCTTGATGTTTCCACCAGACAGACAGTCTGAGGACAGAGACCTCAACATCCTATTTGTTTTATGTCCCCCAAACACCTATTATCAAAACACCCTGTACTCAGCAGGCAGTGACAAATGTTTTCTGTAATTGTTGACGATGGGGATGGTGTTGATGGTTGTGGTGGTGAGGGTGTTAATAAAGCTCAAATGGTCTTTTGGGGCCAAATTGCAAAGATTTTTGAAAAAGCATGCAAGGTGAAATGGTTATATTGTTTAGAATAAGGGTCCTCAAATGTATCTAAATTGTTTGATTAATTTACACATATAAAGATCCTTAGTACATGGAGCAGAAAAATCTTCAGTCATTTCTGTTTAGACCTGGAGTACTTCTTAAAAGTCTAATGATCAAAACTTTCCTAAAATGTTTAGTGAACTGTACTAGGTGATGGGGATATAGCAGTAAATGAATGGGCTAAAAATCCCTGCTCTTTAGAAATTCCTTGCATGTATGCAAGTAAAATAAACACATTTCCAGTAAAATGTTTATAGGTTGGATGACATAATTAGCAGCCTGGAGAAAAGTAACACAAGGCAAAGGCAAGGGGGTATGGTGGGTCAGGTGGGTGACCTGTGAATCTTCCATGGGAGCCTCATCAAGAAAATAACGATCAAAAGTCTGGAGAAGGTGAGCAAATCTCTTGAGGTTCACTTTATCTTATTGTTTCAGCACTTCACCTCACATTGTGTTTCTTTCACTCTTATTCATTCAGTACATATGTGGATTGAAATTCTTTTATGTGCTTTGGGCATTGGTGAGATGAGGAAGTAGGTTCTGCCTCCTAAGCTCACAGCTTAGTCTCAGAAGTATGGAAAATGTGCCAATTATACATCACACTTGCATCCTCTTCAAAGTCGATCCTCAATTAGACAGCCCTCCAGCAGCTGCAGTCACTGTATGGTATTCTCAGGTAACAGAAGTACACCTCATCTGAAGTATCATTTGATGCAGGATATGCTGGAGCTGTAGCCTGGGAAGATCCCTCTCAAGGAACCTGGGTCCTGCAAGCAAATGCTATGAGGCTCTGGCTGGCATTCTGAACCCAAAATGAGTTGAAATGCTGCAATTTCGTTGCAGTGTGGTAGTGTGAATTTAGGCACAAAATTTGTTTTGAATTTGATTCTAATCATGGGGCTGGTTTGTGGTGATGTGGTTTGAGAGGACTGTGGGCTATTTGCCAGGCCATTCTTGATACATGCTGTGTCTCACCTGTTTAGTCTATTAAGACCAGAGCCAACAGGGAAGTCCAAGATAGTGTGACTCACATCCTGCTTTATACCATCTATGCCATTGCTGGTTTAGCTTCTGGAATTGGCTGGCAGGATTGAGACCTATCTTGACCTTGTGAGGTCATCGTGGAGCTCCAGGCAAAAAGCAGAATGAAAACTTGTATTTATCTTATTCATGGCTGATGAGTCTCTCTGTTGTAAGGGCCCCCAACTTGGTGAAAGAGAAGAATCTCCTTTTTGTAAATTTCATCTTTGAAAAAGGTTAACACATAGACTACATTTGCTAAGTGAGTCCAGTATCTCTCTGAGTTTGAAGTTTAGAAGCTGAGCTGAGGCTGATTGAATGATTTCCTTGAAAGTCACGTGTTTCTGTTATTTCCATTTCTGTCCTTTTGATTGCTAACCTGTCTTTGCTGGCTTCCTTGCTGCCATCCCACGGATGTGTTCATAGTTCCCTGTCACTCCAAAAGTCTGCTACCTCCTCCTGGTGACCCCACAAATCCCCAGTGTTCCATGTTCAGTGCTCTGGGGAGGGAAGCAGATGGCAAGACTGTCCATTCTGCCACCCAGGGAGGCAGGTGGAAGGATGGCTAGGGTTACAGCAACAGGTGGGGAATTGAGGTTTCAGGGCTGAGCCTGAAGGAGACACTGAATCATCCATGACTCCTGGGCAGATCACCTCACCTGGAGCCAGCCCTGCTGGCAGAAGGTGGCAGCAGGTGGGAGTTGTTTCAGCTCTTGAACAAGTGAAGAACAATGTTGGGTGGGTGACTGGGAACTACTGCCTTTATGGATGATCACTTGCCACTCACCACCTGGGTGCAGTGGCTGCACTGAGGTCCCCAGGTTCTGTGACAAATGGGTTTTTGCTCCAGTGTTTTCTTGATCCCAGGCAACATCCTCCTGTTTCCCCCCTCTCTCCCCTCTCCTACCCTGCCCCCCTTTAGTTCCCAGCTCTGAGCTAAATGCCTCCAGTTCAGGGAAAGTGCCCTTCCTCTATGCTCCCCCAGCACCAAGGACTTGGTCCACTGCACTGCTTTGTAATTGCTTCTACAAGCTGTTTCCCACACTAGGTGGTGGCTGGGATTGTGTCTTGACCCACAATGTATTTCCAGGGCCCAGAAAATTATACCTGTGCTACAGTCTGGAGTCAATGCCATCTATGTGCATAGCATCATTTAATCAATTAGAGACATCTCTTGATTATCCACTGAATGAAAAAAAACTAGCAGCCTAGAAAAGCCAGAAGAGGACTTAATCCAAAATTTACTATTTTTAAGGCTTTGCAGTGCTCCATAGGGCAATTTGGGGGAAGGAAACAGATATGGTAGCTTCTTGATCATTTTTACATTTATTAAATAAAAATGAGGATTTTGGTAGTGTTTGAATATTGATAGTATAAAATGCCTTTCACTGACTCCCTCTTCAGCATTGTTTATCCTTATTGGTTCTACCTAGTGAAGACAGGAATAATTGTTTATGGAAATGGATATGTTTCATCGACCCACTGTTGTCCTGATGGTGTATATCATAAAGTAGTATTGTATAAATTGAACATAAGCTTGAACAGGGTTTTCTAAGTTATTAGTTATTATATTCCTCATGCTCAGACCTGCTGTCAGTCATTGTTAGGAGCCTGGGGGTATGCCAAGTGGGGTGAGCCAAGCCAGTGTAGGATTTAAAAGTTTTCCAGATAATGGGCGCCTGGGTGGCGCAGTCGGTTAACCGTCCGACTTCAGCCAGGTCACGATCTCGCGGTCCGTGAGTTCGAGCCCCGCGTCAGGCTCTGGGCTGATGGCTCGGAGCCTGGAGCCTGTTTCCGATTCTGTGTCTCCCTCTCTCTCTGCCCCTCCTCTGTTCATGCTCTGTCTCTCTCTGTCCCAAAAATAAATAAAAAACGTTGAAAAAAAAAGTTTTCCAGATAAGCCACATGTGATAACTGAGCTCTCTGTAGTTCAGGCATGTGACTGGCAAGTACATCAGAGAGGGTGGGTGGGGAGGGGACAGTAGGACACTGGCATTTGTTTGAAGCCAGTATATGTTACAGCCTCCTTTAATTCAGATTCTGTGTGTCTTTGCACATTGGAAAGAGACTTGGCTGGACACTGACAATAATAACAAGTGTATTCTTATTTAACCCCATCTCTATGCCAGACAGTAGGCTCAGTGTTTTGCTCACCCTCCCTCCCACATCCTGAATGGAAGATACTATTTCCATTTTATAGATGAAGAAAGTGAGTCTTCAGAAGTTAAGGTCACCTTCACCAAGTCAATCAGCTAGTAAGCGGTGAAACTTGTTTTCAGATTTTTCTCTGGCTGCCTTTCCATGCTTTTCTCACAAAACCTTCATGCCTGAAGAGCCAGCCTGGCTGTCTTGAATTCTCCATTCACTAGTAGCTATATGACTTTTACCAAAACACATCAGTTCCCAGACTTAAGCTACCTTTTCTGTATAGTGGGGATGACACTAAGTGCCTGCTCTGGAAGGATATGAAGAAGATTGAAGGAAGTAAGACACATGGAAGTATTTAGGAAAGTATTATGAGTTCAATATCAGATGGGTTCATTATCATTGTTTGTCTTCCATCATGACTGCTAGAGTTTTGGGGTCATGGACTGGGAATGTTGAGTTAGCATTGGCCATTCCTCATAGAAGCCATGCAACTGGGGCCTTGGTTTTGGTGATCTACACAGCTTGTGTCAGCCCTGTGAGCCTGCTGGGCTCCTCTGGAAGCTGACAGACTAATGGAGAAGCAAGTGGATGGTGGCCTCAAACATGGGTGAGCAAGGGGTGGAGAGTGGCTCTCTTGTAATACGGACTGAGCTCTCCATTGCTTTTAGGGGAATTGTGGCATTTATGTTTTTATGTGTCCCATTTTAAGGAATGTCTGAGTTCTCTTTATGTTGAGTTCAGGGGATGGGTGAGTAACCTTTCCTTATTTCTTTCTTACTTGATCTGTCTCCAGAGTTTGCTCAGCAACAGGACAGAAGAACAGGATAGCAGTTAATAGGAAAGAGAGAAAGAAGGGCATCCATGCAAACCAAGATGTAGGAGGAAAAAAGAAGGCTTCATCTTTGTTAAGTCTGATTTGAAACAGTAATGACAGTAAACACTATGATAATAATAACAATGATAATTATACTTAACTCAGTTCTTACATGCCCTTTCTAAGTAATTTAGAGCATTATCTTAATTTTAAAAATAACTTTATGAGCTGAGGACTATTTTTGTGATTGTTTTTATAGATGAATGAGCTGAGACATGAGGAGGTGAAGGAACTTGCCCAATGTCGCCTCCTGATAAATGAGGAGTTAGGATTGGAATCTAGGCAGTTTGCTTCCAGAGCCTCACTCTCAATAATGTTCTCTGCCACCTCTTTGCAGTAGGTAAATTAGAGAATTGAAGAATTAACTCATTTCAGGATAGAAGATCCATGTTGTTCAATTTCTTATTATTCAGGCCAACAGAGGGGAGCCAATGACTCCCCAAGTAATTTATGTTAGCTCTGGTCTGCATTATGAGGGTTTTTTTGAATGATATGTTTAGAATCAGGAGCACAATAGGTGAGGAAGCTCAAGTGCTAAGCTGAAACACATTTATTCTGAATAATTGTTTTTATTTGAATGATTCCAAAGAGTCTCTCTCTATCCTCCTTGGCAATTTCTTAGAAGTCATGACTCCCATCAGCCTTTGTCCACTTGTCTATTTCAGTACCATGGACAGGGTCCTGGGTGCTGGAGTGGGCAAACATTTTAGTTAGATTATGCCTGTGTTTTTGGCTCAGTTTATTTTCCATCTTCCATAAGACACATTTCTAAGCATTGTAGTAAGTCACACTAGCATTGTCTGAATACACGCATGCTGACATCAGAGTGTATAATGCTTCAAACATTCTGCAGAGTTGGTACTGGCCCTTTTTTGCTTTCTCTGACCTTATTGGGACTTCATAGGCTTGACAGTTTGTTTTCAGTACAGCCTGCCTATCTGAAATTTTGGTCCCTTAGTGTGGTTGGTGACAAAATAAAGAAATTCATTTACCTGTTCTTCAGTATCATTACATGATAATGACATCATGGGTGATGACAATACATATTTATTGAGTGCTTATTTTGAGCCAGCCTCTGCCCTGAGTGCTTTGCATGTATTGTTTTATCTAATCTCTCACAACCAAAACAGTCCTAGGCACTGTACTGTAGTTTTACAGAGGAAGAAAATAGGACACAGAGAGACTAAATTGCTCAAGATAACCCAGTTAGGTCATAATTAGTGGAGCAGAGCCCACACTCTGAACTTCACGGTAATCCTGTATCCACTCACAAGGGGTCCTCAGGGTGGAAAGAGAGGGATAACCTTTTCCGAACAGAGATGTAGGAGATTTGGTTGGCATTTGATAGGATTTGATGCTCAGTCCCTTGTTCTGCTTATGATCCAAGCTTGTTTAGACAAGAGGGTAGTGATACTCTAGAAGCCAGAGATGGCAAGTGAAGCTTCCTTAGGAGTCATAAAGTGTGGGCTCAGAAGTAAAAATGGGTGTGCCTTGCAGAAGGGATAATAAGCATCTACAGTCTGGATCATTTTGTCACAACATCTGCTGCTAACCCACTGCCGGGAGGAGGAATGTCAACCATGATGCTGTCTGGAGTAACCTTTAAAACAGAAAGCATTTGCATGTCCTGTGAGCACTGGTGTTCTGTTGCTTGGCTGACATAAATCCCAGTTTCTTCCATCTCCCCACTGGTAGGCTTGCATTTGTGTATCAAGTCATATTGGGTAAGGATGACCATAGAGATGGAGGGCAGGCTTGCTTTGTTGTCAACTAATCTCATTAATGACCACATCATTGCAATATCATCACTAGACTGAACCTCAGATCCTTGTAGAAAACACATTCTTTTTTTTTTTTTTCAACGTTTTATTTATTTTTGGGACAGAGAGAGACAGAGCATGAACGGGGGAGGGGCAGAGAGAGAGGGAGACACAGAATCGGAAACAGGCTCCAGGCTCTGAGCCATCAGCCCAGAGCCTGATGCGGGGCTCGAACTCACGGACCGCGAGATCGTGACCTGGCTGAAGTTGGACGCTTAACCGACTGCGCCACCCAGGCGCCCATAGAAAACACATTCTTATATAGCAGAGGACACTGAGACCCAGAGTAGGAAAGCAGAACTAAAATTCAATATTTGACCCCTAATCCAATGCTTTCTTTGTGACTCTATGCTGCCAAACTGCAAACATGATGAATATTAACAACAAAATATTTTCAGTAGTATTAATATTATTGATAAAGCTTCTACCAAGGGTAAAGCATTGGGATTAAGATTTGAAGTTTGTCAAGACAAAGTAAGCAATTGTCTTTCCCCTGAAAGAGGGGATTGACAGCCTGGGATTTGAAATATAAAAACAGAGATATTGCCATCATCATCACCATCACTGTCACCATTTTCACAGAAATCCATTGTGAGCACTTACTATGTGCCGGGCACTGTACTACATGCTTTATGTTATGTCTTAATTTAAAATGTATGGCAGGGGCGCCTGGGTGGCGCAGTCGGTTGGGCGTCCGACTTCAGCCAGGTCACGATCTCGCGGTCCGTGAGTTCGAGCCCCGCGTCGGGCTCTGGGCTGATGGCTCAGAGCCTGGAGCCTGTTTCCAATTCTGTGTCTCCCTCTCTCTCTGCCCCTCGCCCGTTCATGCTCTGTCTCTCTCTGTCCCAAAAATAAATAAACGTTGAAAAAAAAAATTTAAAAAATAATAAAAAATTAAAAAAAAAATAAAAATAAAAAAATAAAATGTATGGCAAAGCTATTATTAAGCATGCTTACAGATTAGGTTCTGAGGTGTTAAAATAACTATTACAAAGTCTTCTATTATGAAGCTCCATATGGGGGACACAGCTAATCAGGTACAATAGAAGCTTAGAAAAAACCAGGACAGTATAGAGGCTTCATGGAGAATGTGAGACTTTCAGGGGGCCTTGAGCTAAGCTGCAAAGAGAGATAAGGACAGTGAAGGTGAACGGATGGGGAGGACACCTGAATGGTTTTGGAACGAAGAAGGTGGGAGGTTAGAAGAGAACAATGTGTAGAGTGGTCTGAAGAATAAATGAATGACCTTCTAATTTTCTGAGCACATTCTCTGTTCCAGGCCCCATGCAAAGTGGCACTGGGCATGCAGAGGTGAGGGACACAGACCCCGCACTAATGAATAGGGGAGAAGACCCCAAAATAGGCAACCATTATTGTGGATAATAGGGTTGGGCAAGGGACCGTGTGAGTTCAGTGTAATGGGGCCAACCTCTCCTCTATTTGGGGGTATACTACTGATACTGTCAAGAGTAGCCTGGAGACAAAGAGACCTGGGGAAGTGCAGATGAACACATGGTTCCAGCTGGTAACTGGCCTTGAAGGTCATCTTCTCTCCTTGCCTGCCTATTCCCTGCCTGTGAGCAGGACGGGGGGAACTTCTGTTAGTGCCACTCCCTGGCATGGTCAGCTGCCAGAGCTGCACCCTGAAGCCCAGAGCTGCCCACAGCCAGAGCTTGGGGCTGTCAGAGGATATCACTCCACACAAAGGCTGTTTCCCCTCTGCTGCTGGACTGGGCATGTTTGTGTTTACTGTGCCAGCCACTCCTGCCCTCCTCAATTCCCAGTGCTGAGGCTGGGCGGCTGCCGAAGGGCGGGCTTCCGGGAGGCCAAGCTTGCTGTGGGGGGAAGGAGGGGGAGGAACGCAGCTGGTGCCAAGAGAAATATTAACTTGACATTTAGCAAAAGGGTGAATCCATTTATTGCACTGCAACAATGAGGTGTTTGCATCCTGAGTTGCCTTCTGTTTTCCTATTGTCTTTCCTCCTCAGTGGTCTGGCCAGGCCCTAGTCTTGGCAGTTTAAATCAACACAGTAATGAAGGGAAGCCTCCTGGTCAGTTTAAAGTCAGTCTATTTGTCTGTGTCTGTCTCTGTCTCTGCTTCTCTCTCTCTCTCTCTCTCTCTCTCTCTCTCTCTCTCTCTCTCTCACACACACACACACACACACACACACACACACGTGCAGAGTCCCTAGAGCTGTACTGATTGTTCAGAAGTCTGTTTCTCCTTGGTTCCTTCCTTGCTAACCCTACAGTTGCAGCTTCAGTCCAGACAACTTGGGCACTTTGAAATGCCTCCATCCCGGCCTGCCTTTCCAGCTACTGACAAAAACCATTTCCAGACAGGATGAAACATGGATCAAACTCTTGCTATGTACATTCAGGAATGCTAAGAACATGACAAAAATTCCTTACATAGCCACAAGGATGTTAGTATTTATAGGGCTCTTGCCTTTTTATCATCACCCAGTGTCATGGTGAGATGGGCAGGGTTGGTGCCATTCTAGGTGAGGAAGCTAAAACTTAGGCTCTTGTAGGGGCGCCTGGGTGGCTCAGTCAGTTTAGCATCAGACTTGGGCTCAGGTCATGATCTCACAGTCCATGAGTTCGAGCCCTGCCTCAGGCTCTGTGCTGACAGCTCAGAGCCTGGAGCCTGCTTTGGATTCTGTGTCTCCCTCTCTGTCTGACCCTCCCCAGTTCATGCTCTGATTCTCTCTGTCTCAAAAATAAATAAACATTAAAAAATTAAAACAAACAAACAAACAAACAAACAGGCTCTTGTATACTTACAATATGCCAGGCTTGGTACTGGACTCTTTAACTGCATTACATCATTTAACTCTCACCAGTGGGATGGGTCTAGTTGTCCCATTTTATAGATGAGGGGACTAGAAGGTTTGAGAATATTTCAGCTGGGAAGCAGTCATATAAACCTGACCTTAAAGCCACCACACTGATACTTTAGGGGGCATGGGTCAGTTTGGAAGGTGGGCAGGGTCCAGTGGGCACTACACCATTTGGTTTTCTTTCACTCCTGTAGCCTGTAGTGGTCTGAGATGGGATCACAGGTGTTCTAGAGAACCATTTCTTTTGCTTCATTGTTCACCTTGCCCCCAGAATCTCCAGAAGAGACACTGCTCTTACCCTCTTGTCTTGTCCAAACAAGATCCAGTAACTCAACATCTGAATATCTAACCCAGGACAACTCAGAAGTTCATAGAATGTTCTCTCCAGAAATTTCCTTCAGGTCTCACCCATAACAGCCCTAAACTACAGGATGGTACTATTGCTTTGAGCCCATTCTCGGCTCTGAAACACTCTTATCCTTCAATCCCCTTTCCATGAATTTACTTGCCCTAGGCCCTTCATTCTATATCAGGAGGGAGATCCCACTGGCCTGACATGATAACTTGACCTCTAAAATTTATAGTGATACATAAAGCATGAGAGAGAAGTGGAAAACACATATAAATACATCTACTATTTATTATGCAACTTTTCTTCAATTGCTAAGTTAACATGCTCAGCTCACTCAAGCTATCTATGTGTTCATATTACCCCTCTCACAGCTCAGTAGATATGACAAGTCTCTTGCCACAAAATTATGCTCTTTTATAGTGATGGGCCTGACCACATTTGGGGAGGGGAAACCCATTGATCCAGAATGAAATTCTTTTCTTTTAGACCCATCTATGTGCCTGTGTCCCAGTAGGTCCCAAACTGACATGGAATGGAAAAGCCAGTGCTTACCATTGACAAAGGCTTTATTCCCATCTCAAACCATTCTTCCAAGCCTATAAACATCCTTCTAGGGAGTTCCATTTGTCTCTAAGGCCTTGTTTCCAAATGAGAGGACCACTTTTTTGATGTTCTAGTCTGTTCTCCAGTGAAGACCCGCCTCAGCCCTTTTGCCATCTATCAGATATTGAATGGAGCCCAGTGGTCTGCTGATCTCGGTTGGTTTCAAATCAATTACTTGGTCTTGGCTCTCATTTTAAGACTGAGTAAGTCAATCCTGGTGCTAAGGAAACCTTATATTTTTCTCCAGGGCAATAGCTGTCAAATATGGCTATGTATCACATGACCTGGGGCTGTTTGTTAATAGGCAGATTCCTAGGTTCCACACTAGATTGACCAAATTAGAATTTCTTGACTGTAATTTTCAACAGCCAGTCCTCCTTCCAGTGTTTGGGAACAACAATCTCATTTATCTACCAGTTCCCAGGCAGAGGAATATTTCCCAGTGTGGATGCTCTTGTCTAGTCTTCATTCCCTTCTCCACCCTGATAGCTTTTATTCTGCTTTTGAGGAACAGAGCTATCATCAAAAGCTCAAGGTGACCCTGCTCTGGTCCATTCTTCTCTTGCCAAAGCACAGGAAGTAGTTCCATCTGGCATACTCAGAGGACAAAAAGAAGAAAACGTTGGGTTCTAATAAACATACCTGTGCCACATACCCAGTGAACTGCACAGTATTCTGTATCCTTTTGTCACCTCTGCTGATGATTTCATGATGAACTTGGAGCACAAATTTTAAGGGCTGGAATTCCAAAATTGCTAAGTAGATTAAGTGTCCCAACACTGCACACTGATAACCAGTGAAAAGACATTCAGTTACCACCAAATAACCATGGACTCTCTCACTCCTCCAAGTGAACTATGAGCAGAAATGACAATGTGTCCCTTCCAGCTTGAGTCAGTTAAAAGCCCCTGTCTACTTCCACGTACTCTTCCTTGCCCTGTCATGGTGATCACAGAGACCATGTGTTGAGATGGTAGAACCATGAGGTAAAACCAGCCTGGATGTCATCTTTTTAAAACAAATTACCTTGGAGAGCCACCAGACCCAATATGACTTTTAATGAGTGGGAAATAAATGATGAAATATTAAGTCTTTGGAATTTTAGGGTTTCTTTGTTACTGCAGCATAACCTTGTATATCCTGAAAAATGAGGTTGATACAGTCCTGAAGCAGACTTTCTTGTGCATGAAACTTCTAGTTCTTGGCATTTGTAGCTTGCTTCACCTCTTAAAGACTGAATGAAACTAGAACTTTCTAGGAACCCTTTCAAACTGCAGTAGTAATTTACTGAAGCAGAAAGAACATGGTTATTTTGAGTCCCAGAGGAAGAAGAAAACAAAACAAAACAAACTTAGAGCTGTTGTCTTCCTCCCAGAAAGGAATTAAAAATAGAGGCATATTGACATGGGCAAAATACAACACTGCCTGATCTTGTGTGGACGTGTTCTTTGAAAGTATTAATTACACACTCATACCATTTAAAAATATTAATTTAAATGCACACAGTTTGCAAATATCTTCTCTGCTGGATGACTTGGGACAAAGATAGCTGAGAATTAATTGATTAATAACAGGCTGAAGCCTGTGTGTGTTTTCACTGACAATATCCTCAGGACTTGGGTTTCTTAGAGTTGCTTTTCTGTCTGTGGGAGAAGTGCTTTCTTCTTTAGCGGACTTTTACCACTCAGCAGAATTAGCTAATCTGATCCTTTCTCTTCTGTCAATGGCAAAAGTCACTTATTTGAGAATGGACACTTATGTCGTATTTTCCTAGTTGTGTGTAAGAGGCTTATGTGGCATTTATGACATATAGAATGACAAAGAGGGTGTGTACTCAGGAAAAGGTCTTTTGTCCATCATGACATCAAAAGGGTCTTCTGTCCATGGTGACTCACTGTGTACTGAAAAATTCCATTATGAGTAATACATGCCTTTCCATTAAAGATATGTCATCCCAGAAATGGTTTGATTGAATATATATTCCTTCGTAGGGAGGGAAATGTAGTAAGTCATTAACAGCATAAATATGACTTCCTTAGAAAATCCTTGAGAGAACGTGACATTAGTCAGATACATTTTGATGGGACGTGTGAAGTAGAGAGATGAGCCACTTAGGACAGAGGATGGCAGGGTGAGTGTGAGCAGTAATGATGTGGCAGAGGACCTGGGTGGCCCAAGAGCTCTGACCCTACGTGTGGACAATGAACTGGGTTTGGGTGGTAAAAGGTCAGCATTTGTTCAGGGTTGGTCATGAGTGCCTGCATTGGTGTGTCCTGTGGGGCTGATTTCTTTCACATTAAACACAGGCTTCCTGAACGTTTTAATTGTGTTTGGGTTTTTTCCTGTGACTCTTAGGTTGGAGTCATGTCCTATCATATATAGGTCAAGTGATCTGTCTGCCAACCTCTGATGTGGTGGGGTTGGCAAGTGCGAAGGAGAGAGAAGTGAGGGAGGGTCCAAATCAGGAAATACCTACCTACCTTTATGCATCTTGGCCTGGGGAGTGGGCTGAGAGGCAGGCAGGAGTGGATGGGCCTGCAAAGGCTCTGACACTTGTATGGTGAGGAGGGTTCAGCCCAAGGATGCAGGGCCCTGAAAGCCACTGGAATTCCTTCTTCTTTCTTCAAATTTGCCTGGAGTCTCAGCCTCAGCTTTGGTGTTTGGAGCCATGTACACATTTGATTCTTAAGGAATTGTTCCCTTTTTTTTCTTTCAGAACAGCCTTCATGAGGATTTGGAGGATATCACCTCCCTCATGACACCCACCTTTCTAATGGCACTTAACAGAACATATTTCTTTTGCACCAGTTAGAAGGTCCTTCTCCAGAATTCTTCTTGGAGTCTCCACCATTTCGTTTAGGAAATATATATATATATATATATGTGTAT
>NW_024412404.1:17904070-17912854 GCF_014898765.1 Herpailurus yagouaroundi | reverse complement strand
TATATATATATATATATATATATATATATATATATATATGTCTTTTAAGGGCAAAGGGTGAGATCTCAAGGAGAATGTTCAAGCTACCAAAAGATGTCATAAACTATCTTTTGCCAAATGTGGATTCTCTTACCTGGAGGATCTATTTTGTTTGGTGAGTGACATCATTAGTTGCATAGAACAGTTTACCTGGAGATCAGGGCAAAGCTGAATTGTTCTGCATCAAGCAGGCTCTATCAGGTTAGGCCATATTATGCTATAGTAACAAGCAACCCTGACAGTGACATAACACAGGAAAAGTTTATTCATGCTCCATACATATATAATATCAGTCAGAAAAGGCAGGGAGTTGGAAAGAGGGAGGCTCTTCATTAAAGTCAGGCAGTGAGCCAAACTGATAGAAGAAGTTCCATCTTGGCATTTCCTTCCAACGCCATCCTGGCCCAACACAATGGTGCACCTCTCTGGCTGAAAGCTTCCATCTGGAAATGGCACACATCACTTTGCTTCATTGGCCAGAGCAAACCACTTGGTCACACCTAATTTTAAAAGAGATAGGAGGGGGCGCCTGGGTGGCGCAGTCGGTTAAGCGTCCGACTTCAGCCAGGTCACGATCTCGCGGTCCGTGAGTTCGAGCCCCGCGTCGGGCTCTGGGCTGATGGCTCGGAGCCTGGAGCCTGTTTCCGATTCTGTGTCTCCCTCTCTCTCTGCCCCTCCCCCGTTCATGCTCTGTCTCTCTCTGTCCCAAAAATAAATAAACGTTGAAAAAAAATTTAAAAAAGAGATAGGAAATTATTCTACCAATTTCCCAGAAAGAGGAAAGAATTGGGATAGTTGTGAATATCCCCTGTGATGTCCATAGGCGTGAATATGCTTACTCTAGTGGGAGGGTCAGGGTCAAGGGGCTTTTTCAGGGAGAGTGAGGGATTTTGGCTTATCAGGACTATGTTTCTACATGGAGGGGCTGTGAGGGGAAAGGTCAGGAGCCTTGGTTGTACCATGGCCAGAAGGAACTGAGGTGAACTCAGAATGTCCTATTAGATCCATTTGTGCAACTTATATCCCTTTTCCGCCTTACCTGTGAAATCTTCAACAGTTTGTGTTGTTCCTTATTTGCCTGTATCTGGGAACATGGGTGGAGGTGGGGGCAGGTGGGAGGGTCTCAGACAAGCACCACATTCAGGGTATAAATCATTCAGGGCAAAATCAGAGGCAGAACATCTCGGCCTAGGTGCTGAATGAGCCAGAGATGGCCAACCTCTGAGGTACTATACCTGTTATTTTTCCTCCTAGATCATAAATTCCTCATGGTCAAGTACTGTTTCTTATTTATATGTATGTCCTCTGCAGAGCACAGAACTATTCTGGTCTCAGTAGGTGTCCAATTGCCTGAGGCATGTTTGTGGGTGAAGGAATAAATGAGTGAGTGCATTTCTGCCTCTTCTGCCTTGTGCTGGGAAGTCTCGTGGTGGGCAAGTAGCCAGGGGAGGGGAGGGGTGGGCCAGCACTGTCTTTGCTCAGAAAAGAAACTCTCCTCACTCTGCATCCAGCATTGACTTCCAAGCCTGTTAGAGGAACAGAGGCTCCAAGGGCTCTCAAAGTAGGATGTGGAAAGTTTCCTTGACCATTTTCACTTGTTCTGATGAACCATTGGCCCTGGAGAGTAGCCCCACCAATATGCCCAAAGGCAGATGGCAGCACAGGAGCCCTGGACCAGGAGATGGTGGGGGGATGGCAGGCAGGGGAGTGAAACACCTGTGAGGACTGAGGAGTGGGTGTTGTGTGCAATGGACTGCACACCAGCCTTGGAATACCTTCACTTGCCCACCCATTCATTGGTTGACTCACTCCTTCACTTATTTACTTGGGACTTCATTCATTTCCTCTGTCATCCACAGTGACAAAACAGAGTGTGTATGGAGCTCCTGATACAATGCCTGGCACATAATTAGTGCTGAGTTAATGTGTTTGCTCACTCATTCCACAGCAATATTTTTTGAGTGCCTGCTTTGTACCAGGCACTCTACCAGATGCTGGGATAAAGCAGAGAACAGACTAAGGTCGCTGCTCTCATGGAGCTTGCATTCACATGGATGAATGGGAGTTGTTATTATTACTTTGGCATATTTATGACGTTCTGGGAATCCATAGAAATTGACAATATGGTCTTACTCCTTGGGGAGATGAAAAACTAGTGGGAGACACAATACACATACGTGTAAAATAAACACAATGAGGCAGTCTGTGTGGGGTGGGTTTGGGGAAAACAAGGGCTATATATTGGGCCATCAGGCCCCAAGTGAGGGGATGCTCTGGCAGGGCAGGAAGAGAGGGAAGACTCTGATGGGGTGGGTTGGGGGTGAGGGATTGAAGGGGATGGATGTGACTGCAGACTACTCTACTTCTTGCTAGCTTTGTGACTGTGGATGAGTTACCTAACCTCTGTGCTCCTTTTCCTCCTCTGTAAAACTTCATAAGGCTGGTGAGAATTAACATCTTGTGAAGCTCTTGGAACATTACCAGCAACAGATAACTATTATGTACTGGTTTGTTGTGTCAATACATGAATAAAAAAGGAGGGTTAGAGGATCCATACTAGAAGGTGTGGCTGGCCATGTGAGTGAGAGCCCTGAATAGCACAGAAAGGTTATGGGTAGACTGGAGCCTGTTCGGTTGCCCCTCCCCGAGGAGACACTTAATTTCCTCCATTTATGGCTGTCTTTCTTTCTCCTCCATCTTTTTCACTTTCTCCCCAGCTATGTGCAGTGTCTGATTTGCCTCTGCACCCCCAGTGCCTAGCACAGTGCCAGAAAGACAGATTCCATGTATATATTGTTCAGTGAACCAATGGGTATTCATTTCTCAGTGCCATTGGAGTTCATGTGGTTTTATTCAGGAACTGACCTCTGACTTTCAGGTCCCTAAACTCTCACATGGGACCTTGAAGAGGCTGGCAGCCTAGAAATTCTTATATTCCCAGACTCCTCTATCTCCCAAATGTCCTCTCGTCATTGACCTCCAGCTGTTGGTCTTTCCTCTGAGCCTCCCCCAGGGACCAGAAGGGAGGCAGGTCTGTCCTCACCAGGACTCCTATGGCATCAGTCACTGCAGGTAGGGGGTGGGAGGTGGGCTGAGCTGCTGAGCGAGAAGGGGTGTCCATCAGCTCTTGCATTCATTATCCTTGGATTGTTTCAGTCTTCCTTCTTGTCCTCCTGAGGCCAGCAGTAGAATAGTAATCGTTGTCATCATGACAGCAAATAACACTATTCCAAGTCCTTCACCTGCCGTGAAGCAGAAGTTCCCAGTGCCCCACCCATATCTCCATGGCCAATCTCTGAGGTTACTTGAAGGTGGATCCTGACCGCGGACCTCATCGTATAGATGGATTCTTGCATCTCCCTCCTGAGGGTGTTCTCTGTCTTCATAGGGCCAGGCCTGAAATGCCAGGGAGACCCCTAGTAGTGACCCTCTAGCAATGATGGGCGGGTTGGCAGAACAGATAGCCCACCTTCCTCACCCTCACCCTCTTGGAGAGCCCCATTTGCTCACAGTGGAAGTAACCTACTCATCAGTGCACCTGTAACTGGTTTCCTCCTTTCCCTCTCTCACTTCTCCAATTTCTTGCACCAGGCTTTGGCCTTCAGGCCTGCCTGTAGGAAGAACTCAGCTGAAGACTCATATTATCATCCCCATTTTATACATGAAGTTAAAGAAGTAACTTGCCAAGGTGGCACAGCTGGTAAGTGGTTCAGCCAGGACTGAACCCGCCTGTTTCCAGAGCCCCTGACTCTAATGACTTTCAGTCCCCCCTCTCCCCTTGACCGTGACTTTTAAGTTAGGTGCTGCAGTCTGTTTGCTCCAAGTCTTGGGGGCTGAGAACAGACCCCATTGCCCCCACATCCCTAGCATGGTATCCTTGGGAACAGCCAGGGCAGGAACACTCTGCCTGGTTCAGGCCAAAGCTCTGCCCCCTCCCTTTTTTTTTTTTTTTTTTTTGTCAAGGAGCTGCCAACCCCTTTCCCCTTAGTATTTGTTGGCAAGACACAGTAAAAGCATTCCTGAATTAAAGGCACAGTGAAATGACACTTGAATTCTCTGGGGAACAATTCTGCTATGATGGATAAACATGTTAATTACTCAGAATTTAACCTCCAGCTGCTGCATATGTCATGCTTTTTCCTCTCAGCCCGAGCTTGGGGCCTGGGGCAGTGGACTCTCAGAGATCTCTGTCTGGCCCAGGAGAGCTTCCCCATCCCTGCACACAACCAATATCTGGGGGGGGGGGGGGGGGGGGGGCAGTAAGTGAAGAGGTCGAGATCACAGGCTCTTGTGCTAAATGGCTCAGGTTCGAATCCCAGCTCTACCACTCATGACCTGTAGGCCCTTGAGCAAGTACTTCAACCCTGCTATGGCTTACTTTTTCTATCTGTAAAAGGGTTGGCATGAAGATTAAATATGTTAACAGCTGTAAAGGACATAAAGGACTTAGACATGTCTGTGCTATTACTATTATTACAAGCCCTGTGCAGATGGCCACCTGGGTGCTCAGCTCTCCCCTCCACAGGATTTTTTTGGGTTCCTTTCTCTTTATTGTCCCTGCTGCCTTGTTCTAAGGTCTCTTAGTGAACTTTGCAACTCACTTTTTTTCTGAGCCTAATTTTAGCTCTCCCAAAGGAGAGTGGAGTGAGGCACATTTGTAAAGCCTTCTAGGACATGAGTGGGGACTGCCTATCCATTGATTTATATACAGAAAACTTAAAGAATGCCTACCATGTGCCAGGCCCTGTACCAAAAGCTGGTGCTACTGTCTCCAGTGAGATGTGGCCAATAACTCGGGCGGCTTTCCTGTGGGAAGGCAGGCAGAACCACAGGGAAGCCATGTGCATCAGCATGGAGCAGTGGTAGGATGAGAGGCTAGAGGGTCCCCTCTGGTGCTGTCCCCTACACACCCCCTGTAATGAGCACGTGCAGCATGGCTTTCAGAATCCAAAGACATGGAATCCAATACAGGCTAAGCATCTTTGCTGTGTGACCTTGAGCAATACTTTTAACTTCTCTAAGCCTTCAGTGCCAACTCGGAAATGGGGATAGCAGCAGTGTGTAACTGGCAGTATTGTTGTGAGGATGCAGGCAAAATCCTAAGTTCGGTCACCTAGAAAGCATGCAGTAGGTGTGAGCCATTACAATGATTGGCCTATATTGCTAATGATAACCTCTTCAAGTTGGAGTGTCCTCACCTAAAAATAGTACCTCCCTCACTGAGCTTAAGAAAATTGAATGAGATGATTGATACAAAACCCTTAGCACTCTCTGGATACAAAATAATGAGGGCGACATTTACTCATGGCTTTTGTCAGTGACTCTCCTCCCTCAGCTCCTGGTTCACCTGGGTGCATGGGGGAGCCCCCTTTATGTTTGGAGCCCCAGTAGGGCTCAAGATTCCCCCAAGGAGCCAGGCAAGGAGATTCCAGCCTTCAGGCTGCCTGCTACAGAATTGTAAACTTCTCGACTCCTCATGCTGGAAATGTCTGGCTGCTGATGGGATCATTAAGAGTGCCAGCCAGATCTGATCTCCACATCAGAAGTTTATTAATAACACCTTGAATTTATCTTCCTTGGTGGGGAAATTTTGCCAGTATCTGATAAAAGCAAAATGCACGGTGGCCTTGTGTGTGCCAACAAGAGTCCTCTCCCTGTCATCAGCTGTTAGCAGAAAGCTAGCACAGCAGGCTGAGATGGGACTAATGAAAGTACAGAGGGGGGAAGTGAGTTTTGTATCTTCAATTCAGAGTTTGGGCTTCAGATGTCCTTCTGAGACCCCTCTCCCCCAGATGGGGTTGTGAAAATAAATTTCAGACCTGCCTCTTCCTCTGAGAGTGTGTGCCCCATCTTCCAATACCCATCTGAACACAGTGCTATCAGCGAAACCAGTCTTGTCACCTCTGAACTTCCATGAGTCCCACTTATCTTTCAGTCGAGGATGCAAGCACAAAAGAATATCAAGGAGTGGTGTAAGTGGAGCTGGCTGCAAATGAGAATGTGGTGGCATGCGATAGGGCTTTAGAAACCAGAATCCTGGGTTAGACTGTTGAGGAACTAGACCCCTTAGTTTATGTTAGCTGAGTTAAGGAGGGTACAGCTAAGTGGAAGGACCCTCCAGGGCAGAGGATTCAGGCCGTGATTCTGAGCAGTCTGAAAACATCCTGCAGGAGACCTGGCAGTGGGAAGCCTGAGGAGCAGGGAGTGTTTGGGGAGGCTGGCCTGATGTATGGTGCTGAGTGGTAGGCGAGGAGCAAAGGGCTTTGGAAGCTTCTAGCTCAAAAGGCACCCTCAGTCCATTATAAAATGTCCAATGCGCTGATTTTACTAATGAGGACATGAAGCCTAGGGAGGGGAAGCCATTTGCCCAGGATCCCACAGCAGTGGTGGCAGGGCCAGAACTGGAATGGATGTCTGGCTTCCCCGTCCAGCAGTCTTTCCACCAGACCTTTCTTCCTTGTGTGGTTAACTTTAATTGAGCCCTTTCTATCTGCCAAGCACCCTGCTAAGCAACGGATATTCTGTGTTGACTTTCACAACAACCTTGTGAGAAAGATGCTCTTGGTGCTTTCATTGGACACCTCGAGCCATTGGCTGGGAGAGTTTAAAGGACTTACTTAAAGTTACAGACTATTAAGTGGTGGGTTCAGCGTTCCAATGTAGACAGCTTGCTCCAGAACCTTGCTTGTAATGAGAAGTCTAAACCAGTGCTTCTCAAAGTGGGGTGCCTCGAGAAGCAGCATCACCCAGGGAACTTGTTCAGAGATGCAGATTCCCGAATCAGAAACTCTGGGAGTGGGGCTAGCTTTCTGTGTTTGTAGAAGTTCAAGTTGGTCTAAGCCACAAATCTATCAGCTTTAAAGTGAGTCTTTATTTCCATGCTTTGTAAACCAAATTGTTGGCTTCTCATGCCTCAGGAAATTTACAAGGTCATTGCTACTTCTCAGCATCCCAGCTTCTGGTGGCCTCTTTTAACAGTGGGATTCTTCAGGAAGCCTGAGATTGGCACAGGTTTTCCTATAGCCAGAGGGGTTAAGTGTGTCTCTGAGCTTGAAGACAGCAAAATTGGCATGGCCGAACCTTCTGTTGGCCAGAGGGGATTTTGAGAGTACTGTCTGCTTTCATGTGAACTTGGACAATTTGGTTCAGTCAAGTGGAAAATTAACAAACCAGAAAGGAAGGGGACATGATTTGAGACCAAATGTTCTTTGCAACCAGGGTGCTGCCAGCCTTCTAAGCATTGCTCTCGTGAAGCCTTGATGAATCCCACACTGGAGATATTTTCTCCTTGATTCAACAGATATTTATCCTGCACCCACCAAATGCCAGGCACTTTGCTTAGGAGTGGGAATAGAAAGATGAAGGGATGTGATCAGCCCATAGGAAACCCACAGTCTATTGTGATTATCTAGTGATGGGATTCTCCATTGGGGAAAATACAGTGGCTTTTAGTTGATGCAGTTGATGATGTCTGGTTAATAGAATGTCATAAAAATAAATCCCCCGATTATCCCATTGGCGATCAGTGACACTGCATACTAAGGAAGGCAGCACTTCTTTGGTGGTATGGGGTAAAAGAATTGCAGCCCAGTGAAGGAGAGTCTGATGAAGACTTCATTATTTAATGAACCATGTCCTTATGAACAGCTGTGGTGTTAACCAGCCAGGACAATTATGCAAGTTGGATTATGTCTCCAGTAAATTGATTCTACTTTATTTGATTAGGTTGGTTCTCCAAAGACAGATTCTTCCAAGTTGGGTTGGGGGGGGCGGGGAACACATCATTTAAACTTTGCTTCTAACTTTTAATCTTTGAAATGCTTTTGCTGACCAATCTTAAGAGGAAACCCATGATAGCTACTGTGTTGTCATAAGCAAGAGAACCAAGAATAATCATGCATTTACAGTAGCTCTTAGTGTGCTCTGTACAAGACTCATGCAGGCTTCTCTCAATAATCTTGTCCACAGGGGCAATAAGAGACAGGCAGAAGCTGTGACTTCTCCTTTGTGAGCCCCCAAAGTAGCCGGGCTCCAGTTCACCAAGCACTTATCTTCCTTAGCACATAGCCAATTGTAGGCACACAGCTGAACATAATGAAAAGAAATGGGATTGATGTGAAAATTTTCCTAAAGCCTCACCTTGCCATTTCAGATTATTAGGCACCATCCAGTCCAGTGTTACTGTGGGCCATGATGTATTAGCAGCTTGTAAAATCTATTTAATGGGTTATCACCAACATAACTAAAAAATGAAATAGAATAAAATATAGTGGATCTCATTATGCATAGTAAGTATTGCCTCATGTAACAGTGTTTTGGTTTGGTGTATATACATGTATGAGTGTGTCTGTGCTGTGTCCTGAACCGTGTTGCAATTTCACAGCCAGACAGTCTCTGAGTAGAACAGACTGCTCCTGGATGAAAGTCATTTCCTATAACAAGAAGAGGCTGGAAATTGGAAAATCACCTTCTCCCAGATGTGGTCTCTGAGGTCGTGAAATAACTGGATGAAAGTTGGATTCATCAGTGTCTTTTGGACTTGTTAGGACAGGGTACATCCAGCACACACACCCCTACCCCACAAACACATGTCTGGCTGGTCTATACTGACCCTTACTACATGTGATACATTCTGATCTATTCTATCCTGTTCTTCTGTACTCTGTTCTATTGTACTCTGCTGAACTCTACTGAACTCTTCCATTCCATTCCATTCCATTCCATTCCATTCCATTCCATTCCATT
>NW_024412404.1:17899768-17904060 GCF_014898765.1 Herpailurus yagouaroundi | reverse complement strand
TTCCATTCCATTCCATTCCATTCCATTCCATTCCATTCCATTCCATTCCATTCCATTCCATTCCGTCCCATTATTCCTTCCCATCCCATCCCATCCCATCTATCCCATTCATTCCATTCCCATTTCATTTTTAAAATGATGGCCAGGACTTATTAGGTGGATCCATTTCATGATCCATTAATGGGCTGCATTAAAAAGTAGCACTAGATTAGGTTATATTCAAATTCCCTTTTAACACCCAAATTCTGTGTATGCAATGTAAATCACCACCATAACATTAGGATGCAAATTCTGTGTATAGCAGACTCCCATATAGAGTTGTTGAGTGACTGAAAACCATCTGATTAATCACTCATTGATTCACTTGCTCATTCATTCTATTCATCACTTAACATGTACCTGGTACTGCCTAGGCTACAGTGATGTACAGTAGATAATACACAAACCCTGCCCTGGAAGAGTGCCTACTTATAGGGATCCCGATTAGGCTTCCTGGGTTTATGAGAGTCTCAGCAGTTCCCTCTCTTGGGAGGGAGGGACCTTGGAACTTCATTTCCACATATTCTCCTTGATCTTTCTGGGTGAAGTATATAGCCCTAAAGTCTTAGTCCAATAGCAGAGAATTTAACATGCTGCAGTTAATAAACACCAAACTCAAAATGAATTTATGCTACAAAAAAAGGCCAGTGGAGCTGTGGGGGCCCTGTCTTCTCTTGGCCCTGTCTTCTCTTGGGTATTAGGAGCCCTAATTACTTGTTGTGTATTGATTAGTGTCCCATATAGACTACTAATCCAGTGGACCGATTTGCAGGGACTAGTAAATGAGATTGCTCAGTGTTGGGAGCTAATCATATTTTTTATGCTTAGACCAGCTTTTTGCGGGGGTTTAAGGAAGTTTCTGACTCAAGTCCCAGAAATGCTCTGTTTGACCACAGAGGTTAGAGGTAAACTGGGCCCAAGGGAGTACAAGGGGCTAGATGTTCCTTAAGTCTCCCCTATAATGAGAAGCTTTCATTCAGTGTTGATTCTTCCTGAGCTACTGGACTTCTGAGGACATAGGGAGGGTGGCCACATGACAGTTTAGTATGATGTGCTGATTTTTCATTATGATTTAATTTGCTCCCCAGCTAGATTGTGTACTCTTGGGAATGGAGCAGCTGGCTGATAGGACCAGTCACTCCATAGCTCTGAGTTGCTCTTTCTTCATGCATAAAACAGAATAAGTATGTCCCCCAGCAGGCCTGTGGGAAGGGCTAAGTGAAAATCTGGCCCTCATAAGGGCACTTGCCTTCTTTTCCAGTCCCCCCGCTACTCCCCAAAGCCAGTACTGAGCGATGGCTTGTACCTCCAACCCAAGACCCCCTGTCCTACCCTCAATCCAACCCTAGAAATACCACCATGTCATTAAACCTCCTGATACTCTTCATCCGTGTTTCTATCCTTCCCTCCTACACTCACATCATGCCACACCCTCCATTCCACTTTAGCCAATCAGCCAGAATTATAAATACTTCCCCAAACCTGAGGGGCTATTGGACTGACAGCTCCCTGCTTCTGCTCATAGTTTACCCTTTGCCTGGGGACCTTCCCTTACACCCTCGACAGTCACCCCGTCCAGCACTGTCTACGCCAGATAGAATGACCTCTTAGGGTATTCTTCTGTCTTGAGTTTCTTTACTTGAGCATCATAACAGGGACCAGAACCTGGTAAGCTGTGCACACTGGAATTTGAAGCTTGAACCCGTGATGTCAGTGAGGTAGGATGCAAGTTGCTGGCTGGGGGACCGTGACATTCTGACTCACCTGCCGTACCATGGCTTAAGTGAACCCCCAGAGGCCTGTGCACCCTCAGGAATGTGTGATAATGTGTGTGTGCACTCTCAGGAATGTTTCACGGAGATGGTTTCTTCCAGAGCAGATCCTTAAAGGAAAGGCAGCATGGTTTGGAGAATGAATAAGGCTGTGGTTTCTAAGTGAGGAAAATGGATTCCAGTTCTACGAAATGCCACACTTCTTTGTATCTTTTACACTGAGGCCTGCAAAGATGAGGCAAGGCCATTCCCAGTGACTGGTCTGGTGAGATGAGCCACTGGATCCTGGGTCTTTGGAGTTGAAAAGGTTATGCTGATCCTCTCTTGTCTAGTTCTCTCCTTTTACACCTGAACAAACTGAGGTCCAGAGCTGAGCCTTGGCTTGCCTGTAGTCAATGAGAGCTATAACTGCCAACACGTGGGGTGACAGTTGCCTGGGCTACAAGGAAAGGGGGCCCGTTGCTACTTCTCCTCATCCTGGTTGCCACTGTCTTCTCTTGGGTGTCCTTGTCTTTCCCTGAAGCCAAGTGACAGGGAGGAAGGAGCATCCATTGCCATGGAAACCAGAGAGCGGGCTGCTCTCCCCACTGACTATAGCTCCTCTCACAAGACTGCTGCTGGTTCTGCTGCTGGGCCTTGATGGTGGCGCTGGGACCAGTCACCTTATTTGCCAGGAGAGAAAGCTGGAGGAACAGCAGACATCTTCTAACACCAGTTGCACAGGCTTAGCAAAGAGGGCCTACGAGTACATTGCGGCCATCCTCTTTGCTTTCTCACATGACTTTCTCCCCTGCCAGAGACTCCAACAGAATTTAAGAATCTTTTTTAGAAAGAGATCCGTCTTGAGCAGACTCTGGTCTTCAGATGCCAGAACTAAGCTTTTGAACTGACAGCAGCTCTGGCTGAAAAGGTTCTGTTTGTCAGACCTGCCAGAAGAAAATCTAAAATGAAGAGCTGGAGTCAGGAAAAAGAGGCAAAAGAGGACATTTGTTTTGCTTTCAGACATATTTCAGTTTCCTCAATCCTCCAGGAGGTAAATTGGGACTTTAAAAATCAATAGGCTTTCCTGTTCATATAGGACCAAGGAGTTCGGGGGTTGGGAAGGGCCTTATTAGGCCATCTCATCCATCCCTCGGCCCCCAGCCTATTCTAATCCCTCTTGTTTATAAAACTCTCTGGAGGAGGTGATTGCATAAGCTCCCACAATAATTTGTTCCACTGTCTAACAAATCTTGATCTTAAAACCATCTTCCTTATAGCAGGGCCAAATTCCTCCTGCTGCCTCCAAAGCTTGTCTGTCTGTGGGTCCAGGCTGCTCAGGGCCAGCGAGGGTTTTATGAAATGAGCAAGGACTTGGTCCTATCATCAGTGTTCAAGTCTTGCCATTTCCACTCATCGGCAAAATGACCTTGGACAAGTCACTTAACTGTTCCAAGACTGTTTCTTAATCTGAAGGGGCTGATGTGAAGGTTATAGGAAGTAGTAAGTGTCAACGTGTCCAACATGGTACCTGACACTTAGTGATGTTTAACAATGCGTCATGTTGCTCTAGGTTGGCCTAGGGGTACCATGGTATGGGCACCTATTTGATCAAGACCTCAGGCATTGACCTTTTAGTTCTTGGATCTTGGGGTTGTTGGAAGGATGGGAGACTGGAGCAGCAGGAGCAGCCAAGGGGGCACTCATGTGGGCTTGGCCATTGCCTGTTTGCCAACCAGTACAAAAGGTTTCACTATTTTAGAAACCTATTTGGCTGTATCAGCGCATATTGTCTAAAGTATCAGCCCTAGTGGTTCCTTCAAAAATGCCAAGCAAATCCCTACCTCCATGTCTTTGTTTGTGCCACTCGACCCTCCATGTTTTACTGACTTTTCCAATCTTGCCCACCAATAAGATCCAGCTCAAACCCAACCTCATACAACACCGTGATCCAGCCCTGAACCTCATGCCCTGTATTTTTTATCCAGAAGGGAAGAAAGAGGATGAAATTTTTTCCTGCATGGTCAGTTGAGCCATTGACTGAGTTGAGCCATCACAGAGAATTCACCCTGAGAAACATAGATGAGGAAACAGGTCAGAGAGGGGCAGTGACTTGCCCTAGGCCATCGCAGTCATCAAGAACAGGTCTAGAACTTCAGTCTCCTGACTCACTGCCCAGGCTTCTTGTCCAGTACCCCATGACTGAGGCTGTTCCTTGAGCTTGGCATTAGATCAGAGTCAGCCCCCACCCTGCACAGCACCCCTCCTACCCTTGCACATGCTTGCTGAGTCATTCTGAATGGAGGTGGGTAGGGGGAAAACACACTTTTTTTTTGGAGATGGCATCCACCAGTTGGGAAAACTGAAGCCGGGCAGTCAGTGTGGGTGAGGTCTCCTATCTAGGTCCCCATCCCAGAACACACACCGGGGTAGGAGTTCTGGGGAAATGGAAAACATTTGTGTCTTTCTTTCTTTCTTTCTTTCTTTCTTTCTTTCTTTCTT
>NW_024412404.1:17890924-17899668 GCF_014898765.1 Herpailurus yagouaroundi | reverse complement strand
CTTCCTTTCTTTCTTTCTTTCTTTCTTTCTTTCTTTCTTTCTTTCTTTCTTTCTTCATGTTTGTTTATTTTTGAGAGAGAGAGACAGAGAGACAGAGAGACAGAGTGCGAGCAGGGGAGGAGCAGAGAGAGAGGGAGACACAGAATCTGAAATAGGCTCCAGGCTCTGAGCTGTCAGCACAAATGGTGAGATTGTGACCTGTGCTGAAGTTGAACACTCAACCAACTGAGCCACCCAGGTGCCCCACATTTGTGTCTTTCTTACCCACCTGGTGTTGGGCAGGGAAACAGTTAACTTTAAGCCATGTGCTGGGAGGGTGACGTTTTACTATTGATACCTTGCTTGGCTTAGCTTTTACAGGACTTGCTTTCAAATGGAAATTCCTTAGTCAGACTTGTTCCACTGTCAGGGAGATGCTGGCCAGCCTCTAAAGCACCTGGGTTATAGAAACATCTGGAGGGGTCATTTAGGCCAAGAAGCTATGAGGTAAATGTTTGTGTGTTTGTGCATGCATATGTGTCTATGACCCCCTTTGCTGGCACATTCTGTCATTGCATCATGGAAAATTCCTTCCTAAGTAAAGAAAGTAGCAGGTGCAAAGATGCTGATGTTGGATCCATTGAGAAAACACAGTTTTCGTCACAAAAATGGTATTTATGCATTGGGTTGGCACGTGGTTGGCCCAGATGGGGAAAATACTGTTAAGATGGCCAAAATACTGTTAAGATGGCCAGGCTCCTTTGGGTAAGGGACTTAGAGTGGCACCCAGAGGAGTAGGGAACAATGTAGGATAGGGAAGCACGGCGCTTTGGAGTTTATAGGACCAGAGTTCAAATCCCGACTTTGCTGCCTTCCAGCTAAGGGGCCTTATACAGCTCTCCACCACTTGGGGCGGTTTTGTGGGGAGGGGCTCCGTGTTAATTCCAGGGTCCTTTTCACAGGGCTTTCACGATAACTGCAATGGATGTCTTAGAGTCTGCTGACTTTAGGCATCAGTGTGTTTTGAGTCTGCTGGCTTTAGGCATCAGCGTGGACTCAGGTCATGAAAGTCACGTATGGTGACGAAGAGACCCACACAGGAGATGACCCCGTGGGCTGCCATTTTAGCCACATTTCAGTGTTAGAAAGCTGCCAGCTGGCCTGCTTCATTTCCTGAGCACTGACAGGGGAGCAGCTGGAGTCATCTTCTTTGCTGGTATCTGGAACAGCTGCTGGGATTTAATAGTGCACTTAGAGGAATTACCTGGAATCACGGCAGGCATTAAGAAATGGGAATGCATTTCTGTAAGCCAAGCTAATGTTTGAGAGTAAGGGAGCAAGGTCTTTCCTTCCGTAGTGGTGAGACATGGAAAGGTCTGGCCTGTGATTACGCTCTAACTACAGGCAGTAATTTCATCTGGGTTGTACTCAGCATGGGACGCAGGTTGGATAGTGTGTGAAAATGAAGGACTGGCTCATTCTGGGGGACCTCTTTTCAGATCAAATGCTCAAGGAAGCCGCCATCTCTGGGCACCTAGGGGGTGACAGCTGTCTTGGCCAGTACATGAGGACAACTGGGGATAGCGCAGCACTCTGAGCCCGTTCCCCTCCTTGCTCCTCCCTGTTTATCTGGCTGCATGATTGTCCCATGAAATATCTTCTTCCAGACCCAGCTGTTCTTCTCTCAAGTCAGCTGGTTCCATATCCTGATATTTAGTTGGCGCTCCCATGAGGCAGCACGCTGCTGGGTATACTGTGCTTATTTTCTAGTGGTTTATAGTCTTCTTGGGAATTGTGATGAATGAACATGCAATTATTAGACAACAGTAAAGACAGTACAAATTATGGTTATAGATGGAGTCTAAGCAAGATAGATATGTTTAGGGCCAATCTAAATGTCCTTGGAGCTTACAAAGTAGAGAAGCTCCAGAAAGCTGAAAGAGTTTGGCTTCGGATGAGCCTTATGGGGCCAGAGCCCTGCACAGCCTATTGGGAAATGTACCCACTGCAGGGAGCCATGCCCTCTCCGTTGACTCCCCATTTGGGCCTGAGGCAATAGCAGAGCCTGGGTAAAATAGAAGGAAGAGAGTTCTGCCTCATGTGTCCTTTTGCAAGCTAAGAGTTCTGTCTAGCTTGGGGACCACTTGGGGTTGCCATACATCTGCCATGGTGGCCAGGATAAATGGTCACTTGACTTAGTACCAACACTGGTTGATGAGTGGCTTTCAGCTGTGACCCTGGCTAATGAGATTGGACTCAAAGAATGTTGCAAATACCGAGTCAGTAAATGACCTCCATTTAGCTCTTGTGCACCTCCTTAGTGCCCTGCCCTGTGTCATGCTGAGCACCAGCAAAGCCCCAGCCAGTCTGACCTGCTAGGTGTTGCTGTGGTCCCTTTGCTTCTTACCCAGTTCAGGCAGCTATCACTTCTTGCACAGACGACTGCAACTGTGGTCTAAAAATCTACTGATATTCCCTCCAAGCCACACCCTCCCCATCAAATCCATTCTTCCAACAGTGGCCAGGGGGGCCTTTCTAAAATGGTTTTCTGATCATGGTAATTCCATTTCAAAAGCTCATTGCTTGCCTCCATGGTACATAGAAGAAAATCTGATCTCATCATGGATTGTCTGGTCCTGAACTTTTCTCGTTCTCTAAGTGCTATTTATAATGCAACTTAAAAACAACAGCAACAACAACAACAAACAACTAGCCTCTACCCATGTGGATTCCTCTCCTGGGGATGTCTTCCCTCTCCATTCATGTGTCCCACTTGGGCCTCGCTCCCTCCTATTTGCTCTTTGTGGACATCATCTCTTAGCAGACCAGGATGGCTGCTCCAATTCCATACTTCACAGCTTGCTGTGATTTTTCTTTGAAGCACCTTTTGAATTACCATATTATCTGTGCAGGGTTTTTTGCTGGTGTTTGATGTTTGACGTCTGTCTTTCCTCCAGGCACTCACAAGGTTCCCAAGGGCAGGGAGCCACCACCCCCATCTTGTTGGCTACTGCACAAGACCTAGCACAGGGCCTATAATTCAGCAGGATTCAGAACATGTTTGCAGAGGTCGTAGGCCTTCTAGGTTTCCAAAGCTTCCTCAGGGTTTCCTGTCGGGTGTCCTACTGACCAGGGAACCACTGGGGGTGAAAGGAGCTTCAGGCAACTCAGCCAGATGTTTCCGTCTTTAGATGTGCTTTAGATGCCCAGGCGTGTAGCAGAAGAAACTATTATGACTCATAAACAGAGCAAATTTATAGTGGAAATCAGTGGGAGAGAATAAATATGAATCCCCATGATGTCATTTTATGGGCTGCTTTATAGATTGTAATCACCCATTTAGAGTTTGCAGGCTATTAATTTTGTTTGTGGAGAGCCAGGACTCTTGGGGACAGAATTTACAGGGCTGTGGTGTCAGACACGTGGATCTAGGCCTTCAACCCCTGAAAGGTTTTGGAAAGAGAAGGATAAACAGTCTTTTGAGTGGTTAGAGACTCGGGAGACTTGCCTCTAGCTCTCCTCTTGAACCACAATTTTTAAAATATTTTTAAAAATATTTGTTTACTGTTTTATTATCTTAATTTTACCCTGGTCTCCAGGCCCCTCCTTCCTGTAAGCGAAGTGACCATGTAGAATTTTGCATTCTGCATTTGGCAGAGAGAACCCCGCCCCTTCTTAGAGTTTGAGGAGGACTAACAAGGAGCAGTTTGGGGGTAGGGGAGGGGTGCCTGGGTGGCTCAGTTGGTTAAGTGTCCAACTTCAGCTCAGGTCATGATCTCACAGCTTATGAGTTCGAGCCCCGCATTGGAATCTGTGCTGACAGACAGACCTGAAGCCTGCTTTGGATTCTGTGTCCCCCTCTCTCTCTGCCCCTCTCCTGCTCCTGCTCTCTGTCTCTCAAAAATAAATAAACATTAAAAAAAAAAAAAAAAAAGGAGCAGCTTGGGTTGGACAGAGCATTGTGGACTCCAGCTCTACCCCTTAGCTTGCAATCTTGAGCTGAGTTTTGTTGTTGTTAATTTCTTGATCCTTCCTTTTTTCCTCTATAAATCATGACTACTGTCCCTAACCTGAAAGGTGGGTCTAAAGACAAAGGAAATGAAATAGAAAAAGCACTTGGTACTCAAAAGAATTGTAGGTAATAAAATGATAATTTAATTGCTGTTTTATTGTAAGTCTGGTATGAGGGGGGGCAAAGTAAAAACTAAGAATCAGGACACTTCTGCCACTGACATGCTGGGTGACTTTGAGCAAATTAGTCAGCTTTTCTGGTCCCATATTCTATGTTAGTGAAATGAGAGGTTTAGCTCAAATGATCTCAATGGTGGTGCTACTCAAAGTATGGTCTGTGGACCATCATCATGGGGGAACTTGTTAGAAATACAGATTTTCAGTCTCCACTCCAGGCCCCCAACTCAGAAGCCCTGGGGGTGGGGTCCAACCATTTGCATTTTAACACATCATGTCCATAGCCCTAACATCATGTCTGATGTTGGTGCCCTAAGCAGTAGGCATCCCTGGAGCCTTCCTCCTCAGGGTCTTAGACCCTTTGGCAAGAGGAGAATGGAGTGAAGTAGAAGAATGAGCACAGGATCCTAAATCAAGACTCAGTTGGGATTTGAACCCATTCAGGGTGATATAGTATTTGTGTGTAGAGCCACTACTTGGTCACCTCTCAGTAGTATGGATCTGCCTCATCCTTGCCTAGTGACCTTGACCAAGTTACTCAAACTCAGGCTCTTTTTCCTCATCTGTAAATGGGGAGGATGCTAGGACCTATGCTAATAGGGTCATTGTGGGGATCTCATGAGTTACATGAGAAAAGTGCCTGTAGGGCCTGCGTGTGACCAGTATGGCAGGTGTTAGCTGCTAATGTCACATTAGTGTCCTTGTCATTCTCATGGTCCAAAATGTGACTACATGGGACTTAGAATAAAATGGAAAATGAGGGACCAGAACTCGAGTTTCCTAATTTGCTCTGTGACCTTGAGCAACCCGTTTAAGCTTAGAGAGGTAAAATTTCCTCATTTCTAAAATGGGAGTGTTTATTTATTTATTTATTTTCTGCTGGTATTTATTCGAATGTCTATAATGCGCTGACATTGGGCAAGCCCTGACGGTGCATCATGAGGAAGGCAGACGCAGTCCCTACCCTCCCTCTACCCACTTGCTCTGAACCCTGGGCTCATTTTGGGATTTGATGAGATAATACATGAGTAGGCCTATCGTGGTTGTTAATTATCATCATTTTACCAACACAGATGTCTGCAAAGTATGTTGTGGGGTTAAACAGTGTTGACCGTTCTTGTGCTGAATGTTTTGGAGATTTCTTCCTATAAGTCAGGCCCTAATAAACCCATCAGAGAGAGGAGGAGGCCTTGCCTGGACAGAGCTAGATGCCTGCTTCCTGATAGCCTGGCTGACTGCTGTGCCCTCCAAGGGGAGGGCTCCCCCTCCATGTTAGGGGCAGTCATTCGACATATCCCTCAAACAGCTGATGTGGAGGTAAGCCCACCTCTGCCTTTACCAGGTCTTTTTTGAAGTTCTTATTGTCTGTCTGCACGTGCTGTATCCTGGAGGGTTTTTGTTTTTGTTTTTTTTTTTTTTTGAGACCCAATTAGGTACATCTGGAGACTTTGTATCAGGCAAGAGGTTGGAACTGCAGAGGGAGAGGGGATGGGTGGGCAGGTCTTTTAGGGTGGTGTTGGTTGGATTGGTCTCTGAGAAGTTGCTTTGAATATTTACTGTGAAAATTGCACTTGGCCCTCAGCCTGACTGTATGCCGATGAGGTCTGCCTGTGGTTTAAGTCGGGGCAGCTAGGAAGCAAAGGTAATGATAGTCCTCCAGAGCTGTATATGAGCTGCAGCAATACTCCCAGTCTCGGGGGTCCTTGAGAGCCCAGCTCTGTCTGGGGAGAGGGGCGTGACTGTCATAGCTCCTCTGCCCCAGCTCCCCTTCCAAAGAGCACCTTCTGCCTTCAACTTTGGACTTCGTGTTCTGAGTAGTGGTCTGTTCCTTCCATCAACCTAGGGCTTAGTGGACGTCTCTTGCAGGTCCAGCCTCCTGCCAGGCGGAGGGGAAGATAGAATGATGTCCTGGGCTCTGCCTCCTGGGAGTTTGCTCTCTGGCTGCTGAGGTGAATCTAAGTCACAGGAAAATGCCACTGTTTACCGGAGGTAGAATGTAATTTATGATTTGAGAGGCACAGGCAGAGGTGAGAGGAGAGAACGTTGAGAGCTGGGTATAAGGGAGGACTCTGTGGAAGTCGTGGCACTGTGGCGGGGGCCTTGAGGATGGAAAGACGAATGAGTGGGCTTTTTGAGGAGGAAGGATACTTGGACAGACACTCAGGCAGACACGGTGGTTGGTTAATCCACAGCTACATAGCACTTGTAGTGGGTGACTCGGTTCACAAACCTGCGTGTGCTAACAGTGTCATCTTTACTTTTTAATCTTCTAACGAACCAAAATCTGACTCCTGAGTTTTCATGTTTTGGGGGGATATTTTTCCCTACTCAGGGCTGTGCATAGCTGTTGTGTCTAAGAAAGAGCCCAGCCACAGGTTTCTGGCCACTAATGATGTGTGCACCTGGTCCCTGCTGAGATGCTTGTTGTGTGACATTGGGTCCATTTGGGTTTGGGGTTCTGCTGCATCAGTGCTGAACATAGAGCATGGGAGTCCCACAGTAGGCAGGAAGTCTACACTGGTGGTGGTCCTCCCCAGGTCATGCAGCCACCCCCTCTGAGGTCTTGCCCTCTTACTGGTACTGGGAGCGTGTGACTTGCTCATAAGCCCAGCCTCCTACTTCTCTTCAGTCTGGAGAAAATCTCTCCCTTTCTCCTTTGGTTCCCCTGAAAGGCCATCCCTAGCACCCATCTGTCCCATGAACCCCACAGTGTGAACCAGAAGAGGAGCCTTTGTTTTCCTGTCTGCAGAAATCCCCTCATTTAGGGGCACCTGCGTGGCTCGCTCAGTTAAGTGTCCGACTTCGGCTCAGGTCATGATCTCACAGCTCGGTCGTGAGTTCAAGCACCACGTCGGGCTCTGTGCTAACAGCTCAGAAACCTGGAGCCTGCTTCGGATTCGGTGTCTTCCTCTGTCTCTGCCCTCCCCTGCTTGTGCTCTGTCTGTCTCTCCTTCTCTCAAAAATAAAATAAAAACATAAAAAAATTTTTTTAAATCCCCTCATTTAGACAACCTGGTGGGTATGAGCCACCCACAGTGGGGACAGACATAAATCGGTGTTTCTGGAAACTAGCTCACCATATATTTTAGAATCAGCAGAACAGGAGTAACATTTTTAAGTAGCTGAAGTCCATCTTGCCCTTTGGGCACCTATTAACTGGTTGCTCAGGGCTGTACTGGATTTAAATACTGTGTTACTCAGGGGCCAGGAAGGACCAAAATCAGGCAGCTGGCAACCAGTGACTCGCCTCTGGGTGACTTAACACAAGAGCAAACATTTCTTTGACCATTCACCCCAAAATGCTCTCCCCATGCCATTTCACCATAACAAAACACGTTGGCCCTGGAAGTCCCATTCTCCAGAACCAGGCAAATAAGAGAGCCCTCTTCCATTTGCTATCAGAGCTCCTTGCTCCTGGCCTCCGGGACTGACTGCTGACATCTGAAGGACCAGGCCAGAGAGTAGGTGGGGACCCTGGTGCCCAAGGTAAGTGCTGTGACTCCTAGTGGATGGGGACTTCGGAGGGATCATCTCTGGAAAACCCAGAACCTCTAAGGTATGCTTATTGGCTATTACTAAGCAATAACAGATGGCAAGATAATATTCTTTTCCCAAGTCCCTTGCTAATAAACACTCAATCATTCTCAAAGACCTTCCCTATTGAAGAAGATACCTGCAGGGTGAAGATCATGGCCTCATTTTTTCTTTTTTCCATTTCCCTCTACCATTTTTCCCTTCATGTATTTCTGGAAGGTAAGTTGGTCCAGCTCCATGAACAGAAAACTGGGCAGCTGGGGTGTGATTTGAGGGATCCATTATGGCCCTGTGGACCATCATCATGTTCCATTGATTCCTTAGCATTGGCCTGAAATGTCCATGTTTGTCACTTCTTTGGGTCAAGGCTTGAAGACATCTGTCAAACCACCAGTCTTATCTCAGATATGGAAGATAAGAAGCAATGGTTAACTAATTGAATAGGAAAGGCTGATCATGTTTTCATCAATAACCAGGGCTGGAAATGAGTTGTAATCCTCCATTTTATTGCTGATAAAGAGAAACAGCATAGTTTACTGCACAGTCTTTGGAGCAAAGCTCGTGGGCTCCATGTCGGAAATTTGCTGAATTGGACACGTTACTTAGCCTCTTTGTGTCTTAGTTTTTTCACATATAAAATGTGGACAATATTAGTACTTATATCTTAGGGTTGTTAATAGTTAAAATTCTTGGGTTAACATGTACTTAGAACAGTTCCTGGAACATAGTAGATCCTGCAGGGGTGTTTGCTAGAATTCTTATTTCCCAAGGTTACAAGATCTGGCTTTGAAAGTTCTAAAGCCAGAACTGTGCATGTTGCTAGGACCACACAGATTTTCAGGTGACTGAGATATGAAGGAATGTGACCAAGACCTTTTGATGGGTCAGTGAGGACCAAAGATGGCTAGGTGAGAAAGGTCTCTATCCATGTGCACTAGAACACTTAGGGAAACTTTTAAAACCCCAATGCCTACATCCCTCCTTCCCCCATCAATTAAATCAGAATTTCTAGGAGTGGGACCTGATCCTTAGTATTTTTTTTT
>NW_024412404.1:17890569-17890824 GCF_014898765.1 Herpailurus yagouaroundi | reverse complement strand
TTATTTATTTTTGGGACAGAGAGAGACAGAGCATGAACGGGGGAGGGGCAGAGAGAGAGGGAGACACAGAATCGGAAGCAGGCTCCAGGCTCTGAGCCATCAGCCCAGAGCCTGATGCGGGGCTCGAACTCACGGACCGCGAGATCGTGACCTGAGCCGAAGTCGGCCGCTTAACCGACTGCGCCACCCAGGCGCCCCTTTGCAGGGGTTTTTTTTTGTTTTTTTTTTTAATTTTTTTTTTTTCAACGTTTATTT
>NW_024412404.1:17816593-17890469 GCF_014898765.1 Herpailurus yagouaroundi | reverse complement strand
TTTTTAATTTTTTTTTTTTCAACGTTTATTTACTTTTGGGACAGAGAGAGACAGAGCATGAACGGGGGAGGGGCAGAGAGAGAGGGAGACACAGAATCGGAAGCAGGCTCCAGGCTCTGAGCCATCAGCCCAGAGCCCGACGCGGGGCTCGAACTCACGGACCGCGAGATCGTGACCTGGCTGAAGTCGGATGCCCAACCGACTGCGCCACCCAGGCGCCCCAACTTCATGACTCTTCTAAAAATTATCCCATAATCTTGTTCAAATAGCTTCCTGCCTCAGTCCCAGCTGTTTAGATTCCATAGTTGGGGCCCAAGAATTGACATTTCTAGCCAGCTCCCGGGTGCTGATGCCCCTCATCTGCAGGATGCACCCACTTAGTGGCGAGAGTAGAGCATAGCAAGGGAGGGAATGTGCTACTTTGGGTCCACACTGCATAGTTGTGGAGGCCAAGAGGTAACATGGGATTTAGCCTACTTACATCACTTATGGATTCTTCTGTAATGGGCGTTACAGGTGGGGGAGTGGGTGGCCAGGGTAAGTAGTAGAAGTTTGTCAGAAGTTCCTTCAGTTTAGGACAATCCCATTAGTAGTCTTCAGAATCCATGATGAGACAATGATCAGTAAGCATTTGCAGTGAGCTAGGCCTGGGGGGATGAAAGAAAAACAAGACTTGCCCTGAAAGGGTTTCTAAGACGCACACCCTCCAAAAGGAAGATAATGGAACTGTGAGAGACATGTAGGTATTATGAGTTCCATCTCAAAGATGAAGAAACTGGGGCCAGAGAGGTTGCCCAAGGTTGCACACCTTATAAGTGGTGGGATGGGGACTCGAACCCAGGATTGGTCATAGGGCAGCATTAGCTAAGTGCTTAAGGAGCGGTATAGAGGTGGCGGGGGGGGGGGGGCGCCGATACAAAGATGCAAAAAGTAGAATTCTCAGTCATGAACTTCTGGAATTGAGAGAAACACCCTGTTACCCAGGTCTGGATCCATGGGTTGGGAGTAAGTTGCTCTGCCTTTCGGTAGAAGGGGGCTTGGAAGTCAGAGGGATCAAGGCTGAATCACGGGTCTGCTGTTTATTATCACTATGACCTTGCAGGAGCCTGAATATAATCTCCACTTCCCTATGACTGTGAGAAGGACTTTAAATGAGATAGTACACGTGAAGGACCCAACCCGATTTCTGGCATTCAGTGCGCCCTCAAAACTCGGTAGCTCTTCTCCATGTGGACAGTTGTGACTCTGCTCCCAGACCCTGGAGCCCAGGACGAGAGCTCATCCTATCTGCCTTCAATTGTCTTTGATTTGCCACCATGCTCCTAGGTTCACTGAGAATCTGCCTTTCGATGGGTTGAAAACATCAAGCCGTGGTGAGATGTCCCCATTATTGTGATTCAAAAGCATCTTGGATACTTAGTGTAGCTTTTGCCAATTTCTCAGAGAATTAAACATTTAGTGCCCAACTGGATAGTTTCCAGTGCTGAGTACAGGTGGAAATGTATGTGCACCCCTCTAGGGGGTCCATTAAAGTGCAGTTGAAACTAACACTAATTCTCCACATATTTGTGGTAGGCAAAATGAGGAATGTGTGTAATCTGGTGGAGTTCGGCTCCAAAAGTAGAAGGTGGAGGGCAATAGAGGTCTGCAAGAAAGAGAAAAGCTTGGCATGGTTGCATGAGAAAAAGCAAGGGGGAAACATACCTCAAAGGTGATTCTAGTTTACTTAGAAACAGATCTGGTTAACATGTTAGAAGAAATTTTCTTCTGACGCTTATTCTCACCATTTGCCATTTCTTGTGGAATCAAGCCAGCATAGAAGTTATTTCTCATTCTCAGCATGATTGGCTTTGAGAATTAGATCATTTGTAAGTCAAAAGATTTCTGCAAAATTCAAAATAGGTGACTATCCAGGTATCTGAGTTTAGCCTGCTAGGAAGAAGGGATCAAATTAAGGTAGGTTTCCTTATGTCCCAGCTTAAAATTGCCTTCAGGTCTCACCCCTGTCTCAAAATAACAAAGGCCCTGGCTGGGGAAGAACCTCTCCTTTTTCATGGTGTTCTATGACCTAAGTTAGTAAGGGCTGAGATTCTGCCGGAACTCAAGTGGAGGCTGCCAGCTACTTGTAAGCTGCTGGGCTGGAGGGGAATTCAGACAGGGGAATGAGACAAGACTGGCTGGGGCCGTAGTTCTCAATCCTGGCATCACATTCCCTGGGGAGCTTCCAAAAATCCGATGTCCGTGCAGCATCTCTGGGGGTGGCCCGGGGCCCTAGGATCCCAGGCAGCAGTCAGGGCTGAGAAACCTGGCCCTCCAGGAGGGCTCCTTAGAGTTTGGGTTTGAGAGACAGGAAAGAGTTAGAGCTGCCCGGGGAAGAAGGAGATGTTGGCTTGAATGGACCTACACCCCCAGGGGTGGTCGTAGTGAGGAAGCTGCAAAGTTCTCTGAGAAGAAGGGTATCGTGAACATTGCATTTGTTGCTGTACATGAAAGGGTTAATTCAAAATTATATTTTCTTGATTCTAAAATACATTGATTACGGGGAGCCTGGGTAGCTCAGTCGGTTAAGCGTTTGACTTTGGCTCAGGTCATGACCTCGCAGTTTGTAAGTTCAAGTCCCACATCAGGCTCTGTGCTGACAGCTCAGAGCCTGGAGTCTGCTTCGGATTCTGTGTCTCCGTCTCTCTCTGCCCCTCCCTGGTCATGCTCTGTCTCTTTCTGCCTCTCAAAAATAAATAAACAGTAAAAAAAAATAAAATAAAAAATTTAAAAAAATACATTGATTAGTAAGATGCACTGTTTCTTTGGAACATAGGGACAAGAAAAAAACCCTAAATTAAATGTTTTAAAATATGCATTGATTGTAAGATATCTTTTAACTTCAAACTTATATGTTGGAAAATGTGGCTCTTCAAATTGATCTAATAACATAATGATACAGTGCTTTACAGAAATGTGCTCATTTAATCCTCACAAGATTAAATGGTTGCTACTGTTGTCCCCATTTTATGGGGGCCTCAGCGATTGAAAGCACAGAGAAGTTGAATAATCTGTCCAGTGCCACAGAGCTGGTCAGCAATAGAACTGCAACTTGAAGTTGCTTTTCAGCAGTAACCCAGGAAATGTAGTGAGAACCTGGGCTGTGTTTTCTCAGAGCCCAGGAAGGTGGCTTTCCCATAACCAGGGTCCTGAATCCCCCAAGAACAGGGACATCTTGCACAGTTGCTTCTGTTGAATACTGCACAAGGGTGCCTGGCCGAGGAAATGCGCGGGGATGAAATCCCACTTGAGACCCTCACCAGGCCCCGAACTCGAGGGGTTGCTCCTTCTAATTCCACAAAGGCTCCGTGTAAGCTGGTGGAGCCCTGTCAAAGGGACCAGAGGCAAGGTGACGTGGCTGAGGAGAGATCACAGAGCAGTCAGCAGGCCTCCCCACCACTTCCAAGTGTTTCTCTGACCTCTTGTGCATGGCTTCATGAGGAACCATTGTAGGGGACCTGTTGGTGACAGAGGATGGGGAGAAGGAATCTGAGCGCCCTGTAGCTCTGGGGCCTCTGATGCTTTTCAGGACCCACGTCTATGCTTTACCTTATAGTTTGCTCCAACCAGCCAGCTGAAAATGGGAGAGGGGAGGGTGGACCGAGCAGGAACCACAGAAGGCAACCTCTCTGAATTCCCTGAACCCAGCCTCGCTTGTGCTTGTGCAGGTTCCCCCTCCTGTTTTTCCTTTCTCGGGCTCCTTGACGGGAAGGCCGGCTGCACCTCTCAGGCGCTGCATTCCAGAACAACCCGGGTAATGGAAAGTACAGAAACAACTTTAACTGCTTTCCAAAGCCTGATGGGCTACACCGACTTCTCAGAAAGCATCCACTTGGACCCGGAATGAGAACTAACGTTTCGTGGCTCACTGGAGGAAAGCCAGGGTTCCGCGGCTCCGGGCGGGGGCCAGATGGGAAATCCAGACGCTGGCCTGGGGAAGGAGGTCCTTTCTGCTGCTCCTCTGGGCTGTCAAAGCAGCAGCCTCCTTAGGACCCTCACCGCAAGCCTTAAAATATTGCTCCGTGGGGAGGCTTTCAGATGGGAGGAAAGGTGTAATAAGTAGACAGCACGTAGCTGGCGTTAGAATGACGGCTGTTTAGAAGAGGGGCATACGTGGGTGGCAGCAGTAAGTCAGGTGCGGTGGGGGCGTGAGGGGCTTAGGGTGTGGTCTGTAACTCTTCCTCTCTATCACATTCCAAAGGCCAATTCCATTTCAGCACGCAGTCTAAATTAATAGTCTGCTGGCTCCGCAAATGGATGTTCAGAAAGCCCCCGAGCTTCCCGTGCAGTAAGATCGCGTGACTGTAGAGCCAGCGCTGGTAAACGTATATGTGTGCGGAAAGAGCAGCAACAAAATCACTTGTTCCAAAGATGGACTCATTATTCCATGAGCAGAGAGGCCCGTCTGACACTTGGGGTGCAGATTCCTTGAGTGCCTGTAGGGTGGGTGTCCAGGATTGTCTGTGCGCAGGCCAGCCCCTGCCTCAGCCTCTGCAGGAAAGACCTCCTACGCTCTCCTCCCTGCCTCACATGCAGTAGGAGCCCAGTCAGGCTGTGGGGCTAGTGACCACCACTCCACTGGCCCTGGAGAGGACACTGCTAGAGGCTGAGGGCCATTCCTCTCTGCACTTGCTGGCTTTCAGGCAGGGGGTGGCAGGGAGCCTCAAATTGGGAGACCTTTGGGAAGTCACCCTGTCATGGTAGAGAATAAACTAGGCGGGTAGTAGAATCATCTTGGGATTTTTTTCACTAGAGCACACCCTCTTTTCCATTATGGCAGGTTTGCCATGGAGCCCAAACATCCATTTTTAATAAGCTCCTTGGATGTTTCTGGTGGTTCTAGTTGACGCTCAGGTAAACCCCTTCCCCCTGACTCTTTGAGGGGCATTTGTGGCTATTCTGTTCTTGTTGACAAGCTTTGTCTCGTTCAGCAGAACCTGCTAGGGTACAATTATTGTTGAATCTTTGCGACTCAATTCATGACGCCGGTTTGTATATACAAGTAGAGGCTGCTAGTTTCTTGACAACTTCAAGGGCCTGCCTTAGGAGGAAATGGTAAGCTGAAAGCCTTTGGGATGGATACCAATTGCTGCCCTGAGGGTTATCAGCATTGTTGGGTGTTGCTACTGAAAACACTGTGTGCACTCATTTGGGGGCCAATTAATGCACAGATCTCTTCATTGGAGTTTTCCTCTCGGAACCCAGGAAGGAGGAACTAACCAGGGAATGTAGCGCATCTTCCTTTCTCCCCGCCTGTGATGTTCAGATCTTGGGAATAAAGAGACTCAGGCATGAGAGAGCAGATATTACCTGGCTGCAGAAGGAAGTGTGTTTTATTTTTTTCTTTCCCCTTCCTCTCATAGGTAAAGGCTGTCTCTTTTGTACCATCTGTCTTAGAATGCAGCCAAATTAATTATGTGTGTATTTAGAGCTTTACTAGCCTTGCCACCAGACGTGTGTAGCACCTTACAGTTTACAAAATGGGTTCACATACTGATCTCCTTTGACTTAATGAGATGATGATTCAACGGGTTATAAATCACCAGAGCAGCGCCACGCACCATGCATGACAACCACAGAGCTAGGACGAAGCTGTCACTTCAGTGAAAGAGAACGATAAAGGCTTGTGTTCCCCAAGCAGAGGGAAATAGCTGTAAAGTTCCATTGAGGTCCTTGCGATTCTGTCTTTAGCTCTTTAATAACTTCTTGTTTTCTCATTTGAGATACCAGGAATTTTGGCAACAACATCCTATAGATGAAATGTGCGTTGAGACAACTGATTTGGGCTCCACGTTGCATAACGTTGGGTGCGGTAGGGCCACCTGGTTTGGCTCTGTTCTTGCCACGAGAGACGATGGCATTCTCTTGGTTTTGCGGCTCTCCAGAAGCCAGAGGAAGGCTCTGATTATAGACCTCACCTCTCACAGTTTGTTCTGTATCTCACCAGAGCCTTCTTCATGGGGACTAGGTCTTCTGTCTTTGTAGTGGGGGATGGTCTTAACTTCTGGGGCAATGAGACAAGTCTACATCCTCCTTAGATGTCTTGGGCACAATCAGGTAAATGGTTCAAAGGCAGAGGGAAGTTCAGGCTCACAGTGGGGCTTTTCCAAAGCCCCAGAAAGAGCTTTGTCCCTCTCTACATCAGCTTCCTAGACATCCTCTTACACTTTATAGTCCCCATTAAGCAGGTTGGCAGGTAGGGCCTCTCATCTGTTCCCTTCCTATTGCCATGTCACCTGCCTGAACAAATGGGACTGACACATGCTAGAATAGAGATGCCATTCTGTTCAGAGAGTAGCAGTTAGGCCAGATGGATGCTGAGTCCATCCCAGCATGGGGCTGGGCGGGTGGCTCTGTTGCTATCAGACCAACCAAGGGAGAAGTTTGTCATTTGTCAGATATTATTGTAAGGGGCAGTGTTATGGAAAACCTGTGTGTCTCCAGCAGAATTTTCAGTCAGGGCTGATGAGCCATAATTTGAGGCAAACCTATCTGATTGTTCCCCTTCTGAAACATGAATGAGACTGTTTCAAAGATGTGCTCCTGTGTGAATCTCCAATTGTAGCTATAACAAATTACTACAGACTTAGTGGCTTAAAACAGCACAATCACATTGTCTTACCGTTCCGGAGGTTATAAATCTGATCAGCCTCACTGAGGTAAAGATTCGGTGTTGGCAGGACTGAGCCTCTGGGGTAGAATCCATGTCCTTGCCTTTTTGTCCTTCTAGAAGCCAGTGCATTCCTTGACTCCTGGCCTCTTCCTCACATCACTCTGACCTCTGTTTCTGTTGTGACATCGCCTCTGATTCTGACCCTCCTGCTTCTATTGACCCTCTTGCTATGTAAGGTAACATTCACAGGTTCTGGGGATAAAGGTGTGGTCCTCTTTGGGGAACGGTTGTTCTTCCAATGAGTGATTTCTCCCTCCCTCTCTTTCCTCCTCCTTTCTTTCTTTCTTTCTTTCTTTCTTTCTTTCTTTCTTTCTTTCTTCTTCTTCTTCTTCTTCTTCTTCTTCTTCTTCTTCTTCTTCTTCCTCCTCCTCCTCCTCCTCCTCCTCCTCCTCCTCCTCCTCCTCCTCCTCCTCCTCTTCTTTTGAGAGAGAGAGAATCTGAAGCAGGCTCTGTGCCCAGTGTGGAGCCTGACACAGGGCTCAATTCCACCCATGACCATGAGATCATGACCTAAGCTGAAATCAAGAGTCAGACGCACAACTGACTGAGCCACCCAGGTGCCCCTCATTTCTCTGTTTTATTTGCCAAAGCCTCAGGGAGCATCACCTTTGCTCATTAAAAAAAAATTAATAGGGAAAATATACATTTGCAAAAAAAGGAAAAAGAAAAAGAAAAAAAGAAATAACCTGTACAAAAACAGAATTTTAAATGTTTCTTCACCCTTGATTTCTAGTGCTTTGTTTCCCCTCCCTAGAGAGGGAACCTATGTTCATTAACACTTTCTGGTGTATCCTTCCAATCAGAATCCATGCATAGACAAGCATATATACACACATGTGTATATGTATACAACTGTCCCGTTTTTTAAAATAAATGATAGCTAATTTTTACAGAACTATGTTTGTTAGTAATCTGTTTATATCAAGATTTATATACACGCGCCGTTTTTAACAGCTACATAGTACTAGTTCCATTGCATTGCTCTATCAGAATATATGTAACCAGCCCTTTATTCAGAGAGCCTACCGTTATTGCTAATCTTTTGCTGGAACGAACGGATGCAATGGCAAGCTTCTTCTCGCATTTGTCTTTGCACACATGTGCCAGTGTATCTATGGGGTAAACTCCTCTGGGTGGCATTGTCCAGTCTCAGGTTTTATGCTTCTTAAACCTGGAGAGTTATTACCATATTGCCTCCTAAGAAGAATATATCAGCAAGCACTTGGAGACTTCGCTCACCAGAGCTCTGCCATGTTACTCACTGGTCACCCCTGGGGCACCTCATCATCGCCCCGTCTCTCACCACATCTACCTTCACTATGAGGGGGTTAAGTCAAGGATTATAAGTCCCCCCCTGCTGGGTGAGCCACTGCAGTCCTGGACCCAGAGTTGCAACCAGGACAGACATGTTCACTCAAAAGGATGTTCATGAAGCATCACATTCCAAGATCCTGTGTCAAATGCTGGAGATTCAATTGTGTGTCTCTCCTTGAAAACCACAGATTCCTTTTGTCTCCCCAAGTTATTGGAGGCAGAGAGTGTCGAGACTTTGACCCGAGTACCATGGTGGCAGGCTGTTTTGGGAGGGATGGGTCTGAAAGATGCATTGCATTTGCCAGAGATGGCAGCCGTGCTGGCCGGGACCAGAGTGCCTGGATGTGACAGCTATTGTTTGTGAAAGAGATTTGAGGCTTCATCAGAGAAAAACTGTGTACAGAATCCTGGCAGAGATTTCTTAATGGCATTCTGATTAAAGGAGCAAACAACCTAAATGCCAGATTAGTAGCATTTGGGGGAAGAATGCACGATGGGGAGTGCGTGTCTATTTTCTCCTTTCCCTCAGCCTTGCGTGGCAGTATACATTTGTCACTTTGAGGAAATGAGAAAGGGCCGGCTGACATAGCAGAGAAATAACTGGAAGCAAAGCATGATACTCACAGCTCTCTGGTCGTCCAAGGGCACAGGTGGGAGAATCTGACTCCTAGAGTCCTGAAATAAAAGTCTGGGTAGCCCAGTGGACCACCTCAGAATGCAAAGCTATGCTGGTATGCACTGGACGTTCCACCAGGAACCTTCTTGAGTGGTGGAGGATGGGACCACCAGGGCCTTTGAGTGATGGAGCTGTCATTCACAGGAGTGGTTACCTCTCTTCTCCTTTGGCCTTAGAACATGGTGGAACTGTCATCAAGGGAACCAAGCCATCTCCCCAAAGCCATGCTTCAGGAGCTGTGGTTGTCCCCTCTGTCCATCTTTGAGCAAGTTGATTAGGGAGATGGTTAGTTCCCTCTTAACCCTTTAAAGTGAGGTGACATGTGGACAGGGATGTGATTTCGGGGAGGGGCATTAAGAATTTTTTTCTCTGTGGACAAAAGGAAAATTCCCTATCCATTGGCTCAAGTGATTTTTTTCAAGTGTAAATCAGGTCAGTTACAGAGTCTAAACTCCTTCCCATGACTCCCAAGGACGGCCACGGTCTGGCCCTTGGCTGCACGTCCAGTTTCATTGTTTACCACTTGCTCATATGGCCCAACCACACTGGCCCTCTTGTGGCACCTTAAACACACCTAAGGTAGTTCTTGTCTCTTCCCACTGCCTGGAATTCTCTTCCCCTGGCCCTCATAGTTGGATACACTTGTATGCTTCGGCTCTCGGGGGAGACATCCCTTGCCCTCTGACGCAGTCAGCGATCCCCTGCTCCTGCCACTTTGCTGCTGATTTCCTTCATAATCCTTACTATGGCCAGGAACTAGTATTTGTTTGTTTATTTGGTTGCTTTCTTGCCCTTTAGATTTCTCCCCACTAGAATGTAAATTCTAAAAGGGCAGAGATCTGGTTAGTCATCTTCAGCGGCCGTAGGGGTCAGAGTCCAATCGGGAAAGCAGGGGTTTCAAGAGAGGGATTTCAGCATAGCGAGCTAGTCCCTGGGCTTAGGAAGAGTGGAGGGGCCAAACAGGCCACTGCAGGGCAACCCAGAGGTTAGGAAAAGAAAGGAACCAAAGGCAAAGGGACGAGGTGGTGTTATGGAGTTCTCATCACTGCTGGAGGCACCACCTGAGGAAGAGAGAGGGCAGAGAGCGACAGAAGAGCAGTCCCCCCAGCTCTCCCCCTCCTTCACCCTCCAGCCTCCCCCAGTGCTCCCATTGGTGGAATCCAGCAGTGACCCACTTGCAAGTGTGCTGCCTGTGAGGGTTAGCCTCCATGACCAAGAACAGAGCAGAGGTGGGGAACAGGTGTTAGAACAAGCAGGTGACTGGCGCCTTGCTCTGTGCCCGGCATCTCCATGGTCCTTGGCATGTAATAGGTCCACAGTAAGTAATTATTGAATGGATTTATGAATACACCATTCCACACAAGTCCGTTCCAAAGTCACTTCTAAAGGGCCTGACTCCTGTTAAAATAGTGGGACCTGATGGAGAGGAGCTCTGGGCCTGGGCTTGGCCATCACGCCCTGTGACCCCTGGCAGGTTCTGACCCTGGTGTGTCCTCTCTGCCACCTAACCCCCGGGGAAGGGAGAAGGATTCTTATTTCTGAAAAGAACATTCTTGCACGATCCCTTTAATCTGAGCTTGCTGTCGATTTTATATGTGTGGGGTTACATTGCTTGAGGAATTCCTTTGAAGACAATATTAAACTTCTATTTCTTCATTCAGTTTTAAAATTTGTAGTGTTGGGGACCCTTCCCAGGACCCTGGATTTTATTCGTGGCCTTGAATTCCACATTCTTTATGGCCTCTATCTGGTGACCTAGGAGAATTGATTCAGTGTATTGGAGCCTCTATTTGTCTGTAAGGTGGAGTTATGAACACCTTGGAGGGAACGTGAAATGGTGAAAAAAAAAAAAAAAAAAACAACCCAAAATAAAGCACCAGCACATTTGAGGCCTGACGATGTAGAATGCTTTCCTATAACTTTCCCCAAACGCTGGCAGGTGGCTCAGATGTCCCTTATCCCTGCTCCCACCCAGGGCTCAATGCAGCCCCCCCACTGTGGATTTTCAGGTTCCCTCCTGCTGATTACCTTCCATGGAAGAGTGTGGTTGGGGCAGAGGTGGGTAATAAGTTGGCCACTTATGACTACATCTCCTCATTTTGACATTTTGTCCTGTTAAAGGAGTAAATGCAGGTTTACTATAAATTTTCCCTTACAGGTTGGCTGTGTTAAAACACAAAATTGTAGTCTGCCTGGACTGATTTATTTGAGTAATTATGGAGTACCTGTTCCTCTTTTTTCTTTTTTTTTCTTCTTTTCCTTTCTTTTTTGCTGCCTTGTCCCCAGAGTTTTGCTCCAGGGTTGAATTTTGAGCTGCAATGGTTTTTCCCATTTCAGTGTTAGGGTTGACTGCTGCTTTGTCAAAGCTGTACCTTGTATTATTGGAAATCTCAGCAGGTTCGAAGCCAGGGACTTCTATTTAAACCTCTAATGTAACAGTGACACCGACCTGTTATTAAACATTTCTGGAAGTTACTTCAACTGAATTGCAGAAAGGAAGGTAATAGCCCATGGGGGGCTGGTGCGAAATCCTGGGGAAGAAATGCTTGGGCAGCTGTGGGTGTGGTGGTGCGTTTTGGGGGGGGGGGGGGGGGCGGGCGCACGCATGCTCACTTCCCAAGATTTCTGTCTGAGTTGTTAATATGACGGTAGGTGAAGGGCGCCTTTCAGAAAACACCGCGTGTCTGGTGAACATCCTGTATATCGAATGTCCTGGTCTTCTTCCCACTGCCCCTCCCTGTCAGCCGCATGAGACACGGAAGAAAAATATTCTGCCGGTTTCCAAACAGTTACCCTCTTCCCTATCATTTCACAGAACTGGGCTTAGTCAAGCTTGTGATGACATAGAATTTTCCTTGCTTTGAAAAGTACTGGTTAAGTCTTTTTTGCTCCTGCTCTTCAAAAGTGGAGTCATTGTGTTTTTCTTCTTCGGAGGCACCGTCAGGCTGTCAGAAAGTGGAATTTCCCCCAAGACCAGAATTCCATCAGCCTTCATTCATGACCTTAGTACTTTCAGTTTTGAAGGACAAACGTGCCCTGTTTTGAGTGTTGAAGGAAAGCAGCCAGCTCCCAAGGATGGGTCTGTGCACTTCAGTAATTGTGTGGTGGATTTGACGTGCACGAAGAGACGGTCCCCCTTGAGGTGCCCCCTTCAGGTGTCCCCTTCTCACACATGAGGAAAGTGAAGTTCTGAGGACAGAGGCCGGAGCCTGAGTGGGGGCGGGGCTCAGACCCTTGTCTGGGACAGGGCTCAGAAAGCCTGATTTGACTTCTTTCTCTAATCACTACCTCTCCCCTTCTATATTCCATGCTCTTTTTATTTTAAGAGCACTCTCATGTGTTACTTAATATCCACTGCAACTATATCCACTTTAAGTTTTTATTAGATATTCCATAATATTCTCAGTATGATCCAGTTTTTAAAAACTAAGAAAGGGGAGCCGGAGTGGCTCAGTCAGTTGAGCTTCTGACTCTTGATTTCAGCTCAGGTCATGATCTCACAGTTTGTGGGTTCGAGCCCTGCATGGGGCTCTGCCCTGACAGCATGGGATTCTCTCTCTCCCTTTCTCTTTCTCTACCCCTCCCCCTGCTTGTTCTCTCTCTCTCTCTCTCTCTCTCTCTCTCTCTCTCTCAAAATAAAAAAAAATGAAGAAAAGTCACCTTCTGTAGAAAAATCTATTCATGGGCCTTTAAACATGTTTACTTTTTAAGTTATTGTACAGTAAAATAGACTTTCTTTCCCTTTTGTATATAGTTCTATAAATTTTAGCCCATGCATATAGATGCATGTAACCACCATCATAATCAGGATACAGAACTGTCCCTCACCCCATAAAACTCCTGCCCTCCACCTATAACCCCTGGCAACCACTGGCCTGTTTTCCATCACTATAATTTTGTCATTTTGAGAATGTCAGATGTATAGAACCTGCAGTATGTGACCTTTTGAGAAAGACTTTTCTTGTGGGTCTTTTTTGATAGAAGCAGATATTCCTCCTTTGGAGTCATCTGTATTATTTCATTATTTACTCCTTTTGTACATGCTTGGAAGAGTTTGAATGGTTCCTTAAAAGAGAACTTACCTCAGGAAATTGGTGGCAGGGACTCAGGGGCAGCTTTGAGACCTTCATTTCTGTCCCAGACACGGACACCTAGTAGTGTCTGGTAACTTCCGGCGGCTGTCCGTTTCCTGTACATAAATGCAGGTGTAGGTTGTGTGCCTGCTGAGGGGCTGGCTAGAATTCCAGATGCCTGCTGCTAATCAGAATATTACCCTCCCCACCAAGTGTGCCGGCACCGCGGGGCCCTCTCAAACACTGACTGAACACGGTTGTGGTGGCAGGAATCACATCACGTCCTCGGGAGCCCCAAGCTTCTGGGGCTGGGCCCTACGAGAAGAATGGGGCTGCCTGCACAGGGGCAAGAGCTTGCTTGGTTCAAGGTGGGAAAGGAAGTGCTCCAGTGTAATTCACCTGCCAAGGAGGTAATTGGGAAAATTGGTTTGGTGATCTCCATCTGACAACCCACAGGAGACATCCCAAGGAGCTAGAGAGATAAGCCTGTCAGGATCCTCTTCTGCTGTTTTAGGTCCAGGATTGTCACTGCTGCGAGGCAGGGCTTTGGCCTACCAGAAGGGGAGCCAGTAAGATGCAACATTTTTCTCAAAGCACCAAGGGATCACAAACCCCGTAAATAAGCTGCATGGAACCAACCACGGCAGTTGTCTGGTCAAACTTTCTTCTCGTCTAGCCGGTGGGTGGCATTCACTTTTGAGAGGCCTCAGGTTGTGTTATGTTGTTCTATCCCTTTGTCTTTCAAAAAAAGCATGTTGAAATGGGGGGTGAGGATATGCTTTTAAAAAAACTTTTTTTTAACGTTTATTTATTTTGAGAGAGAGAGACAGAGAGACAGAGTGCGTGCAGGGAAGGGGCAGAGAGAGAGGGAGAATCTGAAGCAGGTTCCAGGCTTTGAGCTGTCAGCACTGAGCCTGATGCAGGGGCCAAACCCATGAACCCTGTGATCATGACCTGAGCCGAAATCAGAGGCTTAACCGACTGAGCCACCCAAGCACCCTGAGAATATGCTTTTTAACTTAAGCCTCCCCTCTTCTCTGATCAGCCACTTGTCAGTTGATTGGCTAGAACTGATAGCTGTTATTTACCATTACTGAGAAGCATTATCGTGGAGTAGGTAACAGCAGGGCCCTGGAGCCAGACCACAGGGATTTCAGGTCCCACCCCTGCCTCTGGCTGGGTGGGGGACCCTTGGACAAGTTGTTGACCTTTCTGAGCCTCAGTTTCCCCATTTGTAAAGTGCGGATGACAAGACTGTCACCTTCACAGGATCGGTGTGAAGCTCAAATTAGTTGATACATATAAAGCAACTACCAAATAAATACCAGCTTTTCATTGTAAGTTAATTTTGAGGGCTCCACAGGTAGACTCTTCCACTAGTGTGTTACCCGTCCAGTTTGAGCACTGTTGATTAGTCTATTAGTCTCACTTTACAGAGAAGAAAGCCGAAGTCTACAAACACTTAGTGCCTGCTGTGCCTCGTGGCAGAACCAGGGCTAGAGATCTCCCTTGGCTCTTAATCCCCTTTTTGTCGTGCTGCAAAGCAGACAGCAGATGATCTGTATAAACTGTTTGCTGTTGGGCACTTTATTAACTGGAGGTCTCTAGTAACTCAGACCCCCATGCCTTGTCAAGACCATTGTAACTAATTTGCAGATCAACAAACTCAAGTCACTGGAGAAAGATGTCGCTTCCTTCAGTAGAGTTTTAGTGTTATGCATATTTTTGCAGTGCTTATTTATTGGCATCATGACCACCTTCTGTGGTACGTGGAGCAGTCTGTGGTGACCCAGAATGGTTGCTGAGCAAGAATCTCTCGTTCGTGGACCAGGAGAGATAACGAAGCTTATTGCTGCCTGATCTTGGCTAGCCCATCTGGGTCAACTTGTTTCTCTTTGGTGTTCGCTCTTTCCATCAAAGTGTTCCAGTGAGTAACAACCCAGTTTAGTGATGACAAGTTTGTTAATAGCAGAGCTCAAGATAAGGCACTGTTAACTCCCAGTGCCCTGAGAGTTTGCTGCCTGCCTGTTGAGTGATCCAGGGACTTGTCAGCCCTTTGAGCTGACGTGTTAGGTGCTGGGAGTGGGGAGAAGCCCTTGGTGTGCTTTCAGCTTGCACATGTGTCCCTGTGCTCAGCCCTTAGCCTGCCATCACCCCGCCCCTTCCAAGAGCACTCCCTTTCTCCTTACAGGTGATCCTCATGCCAACTCCCATCTAGAAAACATGCCTTTGATTTAGAAATACATTTTCTTAGATGTGCAGAAGGTGTTTCAAGCTTTTGGTTTTGCTCAGGCCACAAATCAGACAACTCCCATTGTCTGTCGGAATGACCTGTGGTCAAATTTAAGATCCTAAGTTGGGATTTCCTATCGCTGATTGAGCTTCCGGACTAGGCAACATCCTCTGTCATGGTTCATTCACCTCAATGTGACAGGTAAGAGAGGACGAGCCAGCACTGGTTCGGAGCCTCTCTGTGTGGGTGTGTCGTGTGCACTTTCCTGGTACAGGCTCCCTGAAGGCGAGGATTGTTTGTGGGGTGCTTCTGAATTATCTGTGCAATACATCCACTCTTTCAAGTGCGAGGAAGCCCAGGTTGATTGTACCTAATCTAAAGGGACTCCCTCCATGCGTATGTCTTTGCTTTTCCATTCATCTTATTAGAGTGGCACACACCCTGAAGTGTGAGTTAGCTGGGTCTGTGGCTGAACGAGTTCAGATTTGCTGAGCAGGGGGATTCAGGAAACCACCCACAATGGTGCTGCCGTTTATGGCTTGCAGACACCCGTCCTAAGTGAATGTGGCATTTGTATTGGATGAAGGCCGTAGCTCAGTATGAAACGTGATTACATGTCTACTCTAATCCTCAACAGGTAATGCTTTCCACTTAAGGTGTTTTAAGAGCCCTATGCACCGGTGGACTCACATAATATTTGGGTCAAAGGCATTAACAGACAGAGATGGAAGATATGAACCATCAGCTTGGAAGCCTAACCCCAGGACAGTGGGGGTCTGACTGCAGCTGCATAAAGTTTAAGTAGCACCCCTATGCATATAGATATGTGGACACGTATGCATATATGTACACACACACACACACACACACACACACCCCATCTCCAGTCAAATTTGCAAAGGCTTACTGATGAGCTAATTACGTTGTTGCATGCCAGGGGAATTCACAGGTCTACAAATTCCATGAATTCTAATGTATCACTCTGCACTTTTAGAAATAAATAGGCTAGAATTCATTGGGAACCTTCCTTTCAAGGGGATATTGGAAGTATTCTTCACTGCCGTGGAGCACTGTTTATCCATAAACCCCCACAAATTGCAACAGGAGTCACTGTAGATGACATTGTGAGAGACGGGTATTAACAGGACTTTAGATGATGGGCTGACCCAGCATCAGATGATACAGGATACAGACTCATGTGGTGAGAGGGTTATGTTGCCTTTTATATTCCATGTACCACAGGGAGAAAGTCTCTGCTTGGTTCTACCATGTCTTTAACACCTCTGTGAACTGTGGTAATCAGCCTTTAAGCCTCAGACTCTTGAGTCTTTGCTGGAGTAACAGTATCCAGGTAGAATCTACGTTATCTGGGTTTTCTTTTTTGCCGTATAGGATTACTTTCTAGTTATGGCAAGTGAGACGGGCTTTCCATTTCTGGTGATAATATAAAGTTCCATTGAAGAAAACCATTTGGAAGGATGCAGTTTAAAGGGGGAAAAAAAACCCACTACATAATTAATTGTGCAGGTGGAACCCAGTTAAAACATGTAGTCTGTGGGGACAGGACAAGTTAGGAGACCCTGGGGTAGGGGATGGTAAGTGCTCTGACTGTGGGGAGGCAGTAAGGCTGGGTTCCTCCTTCACTTTGTAAATCCTGCCATCATTTCCGGCAGAGCAACGCAGATTGCTAACCTTTAGAGACTAAGCAAGTACCTTTCGTACGTCTCATATAATCATCCAAACGATCCACAAAACGTGTATTCTTATAATCCCTTTGTTAAAAGATGTGGAAACTTAGGGGTGGTGGCTGGCATTTCCAAGGGCACTGGACTGGCAAGAGGCAGCACCAGCATTTGACCACAGGCAATTTGACTCCAGAGACTGGCACTTCCCACTTATGCCACATTCCATTTCACACCTAATAACGTCCCCCGGCAAATGACCAGGGAAACGGAATAAGAGAAAACTGTGCACATTCCAGTTTACTAACTGTTGGCAAGTTGAAATTCTACTGAGGAAAAAGAAACACACATTTTTTAAAGAGAGAGAGAAGACACCAACCTAAATGTAGGCAGTTGAGACCTGTGTGTAATCTCCATGTGACACTGTAATTGTCACGTCTGTTTTGCTGTCCACCCTCTGCTTCCCTCAAGCTGATGGCCATTGAAGATCCACGGACGTTCTTAACATCCCTATTGGGCTCATTAATGATTAGATTTTGTGATTCTTTCTCTCACAATCTGGATCACCAAAGCCTCTGGATTTGCGATGCAGATTTGGCTGTATGCCAATATTTATACACTGATGTGAAGGTTTTTTACATTAAAGGAGGGATCCGTTTGCAACTAGACTTGATTTAGAGTCCATCTAGGACGCTAACAGTAGTATTCTTAGCACGACCACTGTAGCATAATAGATGCTGTCTGTAAGTACGTATGACGTTCAGCTCAGCTGAATGCATTTACTCCTTGTTTGTAAGTTTTCTGGGTAAATTTCAAGACCATCAGGATATTCCTTAAGTTGGTAGATTTTATTAAACCTCCGAGAACACAATTAACTCATTTTACAAATTGTTAGTGCTTACAGAAACTCATGATAAATGAGACACGTAGTGCCGTTTCAGGAGAAAACAGGAAAAGGCAGTTAATGCTGGTCCCATTCTCTGATCTTGTGAGAAATGAATGAATGTTTATCACTAGCTGTTATACCCTTCATTTGAGAATTATTTAAAAGGCAATCACATATATTTGCAGAGAAATAACAGGGCCGTTTAGTGCACTGTGTTCAGCTTCACAGAGTCTCTCTTGAAAGAGAATTACAAAACGGTGCCAGGTGAGAGGTGGTTCTGCTCTAATTTTAACATTTTACTATGCCTGTATCACTTTTAAGAAATGAGACAAATAGAGCCGTGCTCAGTCTCCACCCCTGTTCAGTGGCTGTTGGTTCCGTTCGGCAGGAGGCCTGCAGAATCTTGTTCCAGGTACTTTGGTTGTAGTGGCTTACTGGACGGGGGGGGGCATCTTCAGCACAGCGTACTTGCTCCTTCCGATCCCACCCCGTAAGCAGCCACCCCTCCACAGCCATCAGGAACTGTGCCCCGCGTTTCACTCTCCGCCTCCAAGTCTGGGCTCCAGTCCTGTAGGTTCTGTCTCCTCCCGCGACGTCAGGAGTCTTTCTCATCACTGGCTTTGCATGTGCTGTGGCCTCTGCTGGGATACTCCTTCCTCCTCCATTCTCCCTTCCCCGGCATTGCACGTCTTTCACCCGGATGGTATCTACTTGCCCTTCAGATGTCCACTCACGTGCTACTTCCTCCGGAAGCTTCCCCTCACCCTGTACCTCTGCCGGCAGCTCTCCTGGAGTCCCGTTCCGTCCTTCCACGCTCTTCTTTCAGTTTCGGTTTCCTCGTTCGCTGGGGGTGACTGACTGTGGGACGAGTGTCTGCCTCCTTGATAAATTGTGACGTTCCCTGAAAGCAGCTGCCACCTGCAACATTTGCTACAGTTACATCCTCAGCGTCCGCCTCTGTGCCCGGCACCGGAGCACTCGGTGAAGTATTTGTGGCAGACCCACGTGGACGGAAGCGTTCGCACACCTCCATGTTCTGCAACTCTGCCCTCGATGCCGAGAAACCCGGCACTCCACCACCCCTCTTGAATTCTCACTGACGTGGCCTCCGATTCTGACCCCACACGACAAGTGCGTGAAGGGATCAGAGACTTCCTGGCATTGGTGGAATCTATCAGGAACCTGATAGAGAGTTCTGCCGGCTCCCCTGGCGTGGTCAGTGTGCACATGCGCACATCACTTTCCTGATAAGCGCAGTCCGAGCAAGCTGGGGTGGGGGGGTGGGGGTGGGGCCGCCGGGGTTTCTTTACGGGCAGCAGGACTTCCAGGCTGCAGTGCACTGGCCGATCTGGAAATGAAACAGGTGGCATTAAGTTCTGTTTAGACAGCCTGGACACTTGAAGAGGAGGGAATAGAGTCTTGTAGAAATGATTGACAGGCAAAGAAGTTGCAGGTGAAGAAAGAAAACGGACATTTATTGACTACTCGCTGTGCTGCAGGCACTGTGCCGTCTCACACGTATACACACCCATTGTCTCCTCCTTGCGTTCCTCCATCACCACAGACCAGGAAACTGAGGCACCAACATATAGGGAAAGGGCTGGTGGGGGAACCTAAGCCTGTTTGGCTCCAAGGCCTGTATTTTCCACCACGATGTGCTTCCACAAAGGATCTTTGGCTCTTCCTGGTCTGACTCCAAAAGTAGGGAAGCTCATCCTGCCAGAGGTGGGAATATATTTGGCCTTGGGGGCCTGAGCCACGCAGCCGCTTGTGTTTCTCATCAGGCCATCTAGCTGTCTGCTGAGGCTGGGCCACACAGGCGATTGTCATGCTGCCAGAGGGCAGAATGGTTGCAAACCTATTCCATAGAAGATGTCTGTCTTCCACGGATTCCCTGGGCATCGTTTAGTCAATAGAATCCTGCAATCTGTAAACTGAACTTACGGGACTCAGATACATGTGCCCATGTACACACACACGAGAAGTGTTGCTGTGAGCACCAATAGATTGAAGGTGAGGAACGGCTTTCGGGAGCAACACTTGGCTTGACTCCGAAGGATGCGTGAGAGTCGTCCTTTGGAAGAGGGTTAGATGGAGGAGGGTCAGTGAGAATGTTCCAGACAGAGGAAGTAGCATTTGCAAAGGTCTAGTGGGGGGATGGAGGAAGGCACACCTGTGTCACTCTGAGGAAAGGCCAGTGGGGCTGGAGCTGGTAGAGGGGGAGGAGCCTGATGCCAGATGTCAGAACAACAACAGGGATCGAGTCTGTTGCCTTTTTCTAACCCAAAACTTCATCAGGGGTTTCTGGCAGCTTTTTGGTTGGCATTCTGCCCTGTCTTCGGCACGTGTCAGAGAGCTGTATTGACAAGATAGAGGATCAAATTACAGATGCTTTCTAACGTGTGGATTTGTGCCCATAAGAAAATTGTTCCCTACCTTGCGTTCAGAGATCTACAGCTCTACCATGAGCAAGGGCAATTTTCACATTTTCTGTTTTCTCCATCAGGTCTCTTGTGAGTTCTAGCATCTCTTGCTGTTCCCATCTGTGTTTCTGTCTTTGGGGTAGAGCGTTTCTGAGGTTGAACTGGTGTTAAAAATCAATTTTCACGAAAAGGGTAGAATCATGAATATCAGATATCAGAATGACCATGTGGTAAAGATTTTATTCTCCTTAATCAATGAGGGGATCATTTGGAAAGAGCACACATCTATAGACCAGGAATCGTAGAAGAAATGTGCCAATGGAAGCAGAGCTGTTTGTTCCACAAGGGGAGGGGGAACTCAGTCGAACCTGCCTTGGACAGGGCAGAGTTTATGTGTCCATAGACAAGAATTATTTGCGTTGCTATCACATATCTACAGTTTACAGAATGGTGAAATCGTTTCCATACAGTCAGAATCAGGTAGCCCAAAGAAGTATTCTTGAGTCTGACAGTGCAGGTTTTTCTATGAAACCACACATTTACCCCTACGCTGGTGATCAGTGGTGTCTCTAGCACAGTAGTGAATAAGGTATGGTTGTTCCAGTTGAAATTGCAATATGAGAGAAGGATTTTCAAGGGTCTTTGATATGCGATGTCCTCTACTGGAGGAACAAGAATCTGGACGTTTTCAGACACCGTAGTTGGTTGAAGTAGCAAAGGTGAGATGCACTCAGTGGGGGCGGGGGGCGGGGCGGCTTGAAGGGAGGAGCCTGTTAGACCAGAAACTGGGGGAATAAGGTCTGAATGTTATTCTTCAAATCACTTTCTGTGCGACCTTTGGGCTTGCCATTGAGATGGGAAATAAGTGTTATTTGTAAACTGCATTGAGGTTCCCTGATGAAAGGTACCAGTTAACTCTGAGTGGTGTTATTAATTTGTTCAGCTTTGCCCTTTGTATTCCTGCTGGGATCTTGATGTCCTGGGTAGATTTGTCTTCCATTTCTTCGCTCTTCCCACCATTAGTTTCCACTGGAGCAGCTGGGTCCCCCACCATGAGACTAAGCATTTTCAATGGCTGCTTTGGGATATTTCAATTTACTCTGAAAATATCTGTTATAAAAAAAAAAAGCCTAAAATATCCACCCCAGTTTCTATCCTTTCCTTTAAAATGTATAAGTAAATAGTTAATGGGATAATTATTCTAAATGTAGTAGAACATCACGTTGTCTTATAAAACTTGCTATAAATTTAAAATTAGTCTTGTCAGAGCCTCACGGAAATCTTTGGCTGTGCCAGGCACGGCTCCAGTGACCCAGTGTTGCACGTGGTGGAAAAGAAAATGCTGGAGCTTCCAGAAATTAAAAAAAAAAGTATGGGAACATTTCTGAGATGTGTATATCTAGAATTGACTCTATTCCCGTTAATCATGAGGGGGGTCTTCAGGAATATTTTCACTCTATGAAAAAAAGCCATTTATATAGGAATTTCGGTAACATTTACAATGTAATACATTGTGTGTCTGCTCAGCTTTTCTTCTCAAAACTGACTAGCCGTGGGAATGCACATAGTGGCCGGAAGACTTATTTTTCCTTTTAGCTGTGACATTTTAATGACTGCACTATCCCTCTGTTTCTCCCCTGAGCTGAGATAATATTCTTCTACAAAATAAGACATGCAATTCTTAACTTCTACTACACCAAATCCTCCATCCCTTGCTTCAACTGTTGAGTTGCTTTGGGTGACCCAGTATAGCAGGGAAGATTATTTTTGTCTTCACCGTCATGACAAGTTTCTATAATACTCACACGAGGCTGGGTTTTGGAGACTGCTTTGTTATTTTGAGACAAATGCAGGAGCGGGGAACAGCAGCAGCTTTTCAGTCCTGGGCACTAAATATTTGTTGCTTTTCGGGATGCAGTGCTAGGACTCAATTACACTTCACACATTTATCATTCCACTTACTTTTGATACATTATTTCCCCAGCCATTCTAGCCACACGGATCTTCTGCTTCTCCATTCCTAAGGTTTTTATTATCTGTCCTACTGATAGCTCCATTTAGCCATAACAATCTGATATGATTGTCAGTCTATTTGTTGGGTATTCCTTTTGTCTCCCCACAAGACATACGTTTTTGTTAAAAGAGAAAATCCTTTTTTGCGTTTCTCTTTTGTCCTCTGTAACACCTAGCAGGTGGCCAGCAAATTCTTTCCAATTTCCTAAATGCAAATGGCATTGACTAGACTTGAACTAAGTTGCGTAGATAGTCACAAAGATCTAAACAGACCACGCTGATTATATACATATAACCAGCAGGACTGACTTGAGGATGGGGGTGAGCACAGTGTGATCTAGCTGGATGGGCAGCCCCTGGCATTGATTAATGGAAGGGTATATCCCTTCAATTGGTTGGAAGGGACACATCTCTAGCATTCTTTTCCCCCTTGGATGAACTATTAGAAACTGAAAGATCTAAATAGTCTGTTTCCCTGGGGATAACTGTAGACTTTTCAGGTAGCTTTGAACACCAGCACCCCGCCCCCCGCCCCTTGACCCGTGGTGCTTCAGGTCAAGTGTTGAAGCAAGGAGCCGAGTTAGAACGACGGTGTAATAATCTGGTGGAAGATGATGGTGCCTTGGACATGGTTTGGTGCTATGTGAGTTTTGAGAAGAGTGGCCTGCTGAGTCCATTTAGAAGGCAGAGTCAGTTCTATGGATAAAGTATCAGGACCCTTCTAGTGATTCCAGAAAGTCCAGAGAATGAGTCCCAGGAGGAATGCCACTCAATTTTGGAGACACTTCCTGCCCCTGGAGGCGAGCTCTCAGAGGTAGATCTTGGGCACTGGTATCTCTGTTATGGTCTGTCCCAGCTTCTCTGATGGGTTGGCATTAGGACCACGTGATCCTTTTAGCTAATTCCTCTCCCTGGCGAGGCAGCATCAGTCATTCAGAAGTTGTAAAAATGCGTCTGGTGTCTGGACAGGCCCCCCCATCCTGGCCCTGGCACATCATGGAGAAGCTATCTGGGGGTAGCCTCTGCCTCTTGCATTAGTGGGCCTCTTTATTGTGAGGGGCCCCAGAATCTGAACCGCAAGGGGCACAGGTCCGGGGGGGTGCTCCTTCTTGCCAGGATTTGGCCTGGAGCTCAGCCCTGAAAACACTGCCAATGGAATGGGCTGTGCCAGTAGCTCCTCACCCCTCCTGTCCTTCCCTGCATGAGGGAGGGATTTTTCCAGGGCGAGGCAAGGATCTCTATAAGGCAAGGATGGCTTGCTGAGAAGATCTCAGTAGGTCCCAGGGCAGAGACAACAAAGAGAAGGGATAAACTGGGCAGCCACCAGATATCTCAGGAAGGAGTGGCAGTTGGAAGATTCCCAGCTCTGTGCCATTAACTGCTGTGGGAAGTTGGGCAAATGACCCAGTAGCCCTGGGCCTCAGTTTCCTCGGCTATAAAATGGGGATAATAGTAACAATAGCTAGTTTTTGTGGAGATTAAATATGTTATTGGAAGTGAAGTATTTAGGATAGTTCCTGGCACAAAATGTGTACCATATACATGTTCGCTGCTATTAACATTATATTATTAATTTGTTATTTAATATGTTATATATTATATTATTATATAGTTATTATGTTATAAGTATCCTCCCAAGCCAGGGCCAGTCACTAGCTTTTTGATTCCCGCCTGCTTTGGATTTGGTTCAGGTGAGTTGCTGGATCAGCCTGTCCAAATCCTGCATAGACCTCACTCCTAATTCAAACATCTTGAACTGAGTACCCACTAAGCCTGGATCTGTGCAGGGAACTTCACACACGCGAGCCCCAAGCCTGCGACGTATGTTTCAGAGGTGAAGAAACTGAGGCTCAGAGGGTTAAACTCTCATGGGACCAGATGGGTCGGGTTAAAATCAGGTTCCCTGAGTGTAAGCCCAGAGTCCTCTCTATGACCAGTGTAGACAGTGCCAGGTTGGCAAGTTCTCCCTCGTGTCTGCTGTATATACCCGGTGCTGTGGGAGGCACTCCCAGACAGTTATTCTTGACCTGGATCAGGAGTCTGAGTTTGCAGGTCTGGGGCCAGCCTGGGTTTGTGCATGTCACCAGGCGCCTCTGAGAGCTTCCGGTATGGCAGGTATACAAAGGGTGGCCGCTGAGGGGTCTTATTATGGAGGTGATTTTCAAATTAAATCAGAGTGCATAGCAGGCACCAATTCTGTGCATGTCTGCTATGCCCACTCTGAGCAGCAGCCCGGTTAACCATGAGACCCATGATACACATGTTGCCCGTAGGGACAGGGGTGGCTGGGACAAGCTGACAGGATTTGTGACTGTGGAGAAGAGTGAGGATGGAGCATGGAGGGGCACCATTTGAGGAGGCGCAGAGGTGGAAGGGGTAGCACGTGGCAGGGATGGTAAGGACTCCCACGGGCACTTTCCCCACTTTCTGTGCAGAACTGAGGGCCTTTTCCTGCAAAACCAGTGGCTTTTCCACAGTGCATTCTCAGCTTTCACCAAGGGGACCCTTGGAGGGGACATGGGAAGTGGCATAACTTTTGGTAAGACACGTGGGAGAAAGGGGATTGTGTGAATGGGTGGGACGTTTGTGGGCGCCATTCTCTTTCTCCTGGTGGCAATGTTGCCCATTCCTCTCACCTCCTTCTTGCCCTTCTGCCGAGTGATGGTGGCTGTCAGCAGTATAGCCTGCTGAGAACTTCCTGCAGGAGTGGCTGATGTCCATCTGCTTCAGGGATTTTGTTGTGGTTTTATAAGTCTTGGGCTTGTGAGTAGCTTGGCCAGCTGTGCCCTCTTTGAGGGAACAGCCACTGGGACTATGGCAAGTTGAAGGCAAGCCCTTGGGCTTTTCCTTCCCTCCTTGTCATCCAGTCTCCATATTTTGCCTTTGCCTCTGCTTATAGTCGGGCCTTGGACAAGTGATTTCCTCTCTGGGTCCCTAAATGCAAGCCCAGTGCTAGATGTCCTTGATGATTCCTTCCCAGGGTAACATTCAATGACTTTTTGGAATTCTTGGAACCATCCTTGGTGTTCAGTTCTCTTGGCTTTAATACCTTCATTATTAGGTACTATCAGAGCTCACTGTCTGAGCAAGGGCCCAGATTCCTGGGTTCATTCCCCTTTGAACCTTTGAACCTCCTGCTAAACTGGAGCTAGTCCAAAAGTCAAGAAGGGAATCCTGATGCCTGGAGCCATTCTCAAACATCTGTTTATGAACTTTCCATTGGTAAAGGCTCTCTGAGGTCAAACCCTTCCAAATAGGAAGAACCCACTGTCTACGTAGTTGACCATCCATGACCATCCATGACCATCCGTTAACTACCCATGAAGGAGATTCTCAGATGATAAACCCTTCCGTACACCTGATAATCATTGCCAAGGTTTTTCACTGAAGCACATATCTGAACAGGGACCTTAGGGTTAATCACTGGGTGTTGGGGCACCTGGGTGGCTCAGTAGGTTAAGCAGCCAACTCTTGATTTCGGCTCAGGGCATGATCTCGCAGTTCATGGGTTCGAGCCCCACATTGGGCTTTGTGCTCACAATGCTGAGCCTGCTTTGGATCCGCTGTCTTCCTGTCTCTGCCCCTTCCCTATTTCTGTGCTCTCTCTCTTTCAAAAATAAATAAATGTTAAAAAACAACAACAACACTGGGTGTGAACTGCAGAGAAAGCAACAAACATCACCGTTTCATGTAGAGGGAGACAGTTTCCTGGGACGGTGGACACTGTGGCAAAAGCCAAGTCCATTGCCATCTCTATCTCTATCACTTCTTGTCTCAGCTTCTCTCCCTACAAAGCTCCCCATGAGCTTGCTTGTAGCAGTGAGGTTTACCATCCAGTAGAAAAGAAACCCTAGGTCAGTTGGTTAATAGACCAAACTTAGCTCCATTCCCTTGATAATCAGTAATTATTAATCACCTGCATTCTCCCCAAAGCTGTATACAGTCCTTTCTTTTGTATCTCTGGGACAGCAAATGAAACCAGGATTAGCCAGCCAAGGTTTGTGATGCCTGGTATGCTTGCGTTTGTGTTTTTGGCTCACAGGCTGCCTTTGCTGGGATGAAATTGTGGGCCTTCCGCTGGGCATGGCTCAGCAAGTCTGCTAGTGTCTGTGCTTTATTGGGCAATAAATTAATACAGAGCACTGCCAAGGAAAGAGATAAATGGATAGGACAGCAAACACATTTTTAACAAGGAAAATGGCTTTGTTTCTCAGTAGCATCATTTAAATGATTAGCTCAGTAATTGTGCAGGTTCCTTGATTGGGAGTGGGGGAGGGGATCCTGATTGAACGCATCTCTGGGAGGAACTGTGCGGGCATCCTCACTGCCTGTGGGGTTTTGCGGAGAGGAGGAGGTTCCTGGGTCCTGGGAGAAGCTTGCATTTTCGTCACGAGTGACACAAATTCTGCCTGGGTTTTCAGCCTATAAATAGCATGTGGTTCACGGAGGGCTGTACCTGCAGGATAGTCACACTTGAAGGAGTTAGGAGAAATCTTTTATGATTTGTCATGGTCATTAACTGCATCCTATGGTTAATAATGGCCAGAGGGAAGGAGCAAGGAAAAGATAGACCCTGAGAGAGGAGGCTTCTTGTTTGCAACAAAGATCTCACAAAGCCCGGAGAAATTCTAGATTTCAGCATAAGGCAAGACCCTCAAGACTCAGGTGAAAGGCAACAGAAAAGAGAGAGTAAACCCCTCCCTTTCCTGTACGTACATGTAAGCACCAGATTGTACATGTCTTGTCATAACTAATGTCTAGGAAGGGTGTTCTCCCCACCAGGACATCAACTGCACAAAGGGTCTTTGTGCATTGTTCTCTGCAATTTCCCTTGTGCTGGGAATGTCGCCCAGCTTATAGTAGGAGATCAATAAACATGTGTGAACAAAATAAATTATAAGTGGACTGTTTTCCACCCTCCATATTCTACCCATTATTCCTTCACAGCTTAATTATACTTCAATCATCTCCTTCCCGACAGCCCCAGCCTGAATGGCCATTCTCTCTTCTGCTTACTTGATTAACAGTACTTTTCTTTTTGGAAAAAAAAAAAAGAATTGGAAATTGAGTCCTTGGTTTGGGCCATCTTTTCTATTGTCTCAATTTGGTATTAAACTCTTACGGTATTGATCTTTTTTATATCCATTTCACAAACGTTTTCAGGTTGCTATAAAATTTTTATCTGCATTTCTCTAGGAATAGATGAGTTGCATAAATGTGAATTCAATTTATCTTGCAAGGATAATAGCTTATCATAATAGACCCTTCATGTAATAAGTACATCAGAAAATAATTTTTGCCTTTATAGGATTTTTTTTCCCACTTCAAATGATTGGTCTATATGCTTAATCACTCAAGAACTCAGCTTTCTGTAGAAATTGAATTTATGTTTGCATGTGACCAACCTGCTAATTTTTGTTTTAGAAAGACAGGGAGAGAAAAAGAATGGGGAGGAGGCAGAGGAAGAGGACAAAAGAGAGAAAGAAAATATGGATGTATACTGATGCCCATAGCTTACTTTATTATGAGTTTTGAGGGCTTACTTACAGCTATCTTATAGAAAATATTTACAAAAAGTAAGTGCCATAGGATGTAAATTGGAGAAGAGGGAAGACAAATTTAATGCTGCTTCTGCCTTAGGGGGTATATCTTGGTGACTTCTGATAAAGGGAACTTTTCAAGCTTTTCTTGTCTCTGGCGCTTACAGTGTTTCCATGTATCTCTTCTTGGTAGGGGGTTTAGAAGAAATGGCAGCTCTTTGCCAAGGAATTGCTTTATTGGAACAAATCATTTGCAATAGTAATGTGTTTACTAAGATAAGTGCCATTTTAAATGTAGCATGCTGTACCCCTGGCAAAGAATCTTAAAGATGACTCAAAGCTTTTTTGAAACACTGCCATATAATTAAAGACAACCAACTTAATGATCTAACATTTAGCGTTGTTTTTTACAATTTTACTCCTAGACTGGAAAATAGTTACAAAAATAGCTTCATTTAATTAGAAGGAGGAATATGACACACATATAGATGCATGTATATGTATGTATTTACTTCATTTTAGAAATTATTATTTGTAGAAATAGTCCACTATGTGTGACCAAGTAAACTAATTTAGGGACTCTGCTTTATACTTCCCATTAATTCATCAACAGGTATTCATTGAGGATGTGCCTCATGCTGGGCATTAAGAAGGAGAACGTAACATTCAAGACATAACCTCCAGGGGTTAGTAGTCTAGTTGAGGAGACAAGACATATACACAAAAATAGTTAACCATATGTATCAAGTACTATGGAATGGAGTGTCCTCAAAATATGAAAAATGAAATGTGCTTTGGAATACCAAGCAGAGAGAAGTGGGGAATATATACATTAAGGAGGGCATTTACTTGTTTGTTTATTCATTCAGCAATTCCATGTAAAGCATTTGCTATGTTCTAGCCACCGACCTAGGTGTTGGGGTTATAGCAAACACAAAACAGACCAGGCCTCTGTCCATACAGTTTATCTTATCTTGAGGTTGGACAAGCAATAAACAAGTAACAGGAAATAAGCAAAGTGATTCCAAGGAATGATAAGCCAATGAAGGAAATGAGGTTGTGCTAGGGGACAGGCCAGCGCTGTGTGCACCTGTGTGCACACACGCACGCTCACTTGCACACCCATGATGCAGCTTCAATAAGGGTAGTCAGGGAAGGCGTCTATGAGGAGCTGGCCTGAGATCAGGCCTGAAGAAGGAAAGGGAGCTTGCGAATGGGGTGCGAATTCTATCCTTGCCTTGAAGAACCAGGAAATTTGATTTGGAGGATGGGAAAGGGATAGACATTGCAGAACATTTCAGAGTATCTGAGCTCCTTTTTCCCTAAGGTCTGGGGTTGCAGTCCTCTGCAAGGTAAGGACTCAGTGAATATGTATACATATATGTATATGTATATGTATATGTATATGTATATGTATATGTATATGTATATATATATATATCACTTGCCTGCCAATGGCTACCAACTTTCTGACTGCCAGAGTCATTCACAGATACACTTGAGAAATATATACGTATATATACATATATATATGTATATATATGTATATATACGTTATATATATATACATAATATATATATATGAAATATATACGTATATATATGTATATGTGTATATATGTATGTATGTATGTATGTATATTCATCTTTCAGTAAGATCATTCTGGAATAAGAGATATCAGTGTGCTAAGTGCCAATCGGAAGGCATCCTGCTGGAAATTTACTTATTTAACATTTATTTATAGAGCACTTACCACATACAAGACACTGTCTTGAGTGCTTTACGAATATTAATTTATTTAATCTTTAGAACTCTTTGAAGTCGCCACTCTTGTTACCTCCTCTGACAGATGTGGGGACCAAGCTATAGAGAGTGGTCTACTCAAGGTCACATGGTTGATAAGTGTCTGGGTACACAGTCTAGCCCTTAACCACTGTGTTCCTTTCCATAAGAGGAGGGGCTACCCACATCACTGAGAACATTTCAAAGTGTCCTCATCCTGGATTGGTAGAAAGAGAGGTGGGACCTTTTCAGTTGGTTAAGAGCTCTAGAGCAATACTGCCCAGAAGAACTCTCTGTACAAAGATGAGAATGTTCTCTCTGTGCTATCCGGTACAGTAGCCAGTAGCCTGTGTCTGTCGAGCACTTGAAGTGTGGCTAGTGTGACTGAAGAACTAAGTTTTCCAATTTTATTCACTTTTGGTTCATTTCAATGTGAACCTCAAAACTGAAGCAATCTGAACTATTTTTCTGTTAAACACAGCTATGTTGTTTCACTAGGACTAATTTTCACCGAATGCCACAACCATTGCATCACATAAGACACTGTTGTGTTGTAGTAGGTGTGGTGGGTGCACAGGGTGTTTCTAGAAGCCCCTTAATAACATTCAACCTTGCCTGCATTGTTGACATAAAAGTATTTTGCCCCTGTGGGGTTAAATGTGAAATATATTAAGCATAAATATCACCTACTTTTTAATTTTTTTAATATGTGGCTACTCGGCAATTTAAAATGACAAATATATGTTATATGGAAACCAATTTGACAATAAATTTCATATAAAAAAACCAGCAAATGTAGTCATTTCTATTGGATGCCACTGGCCTGAAGTTCACCCTCAGGCCACTGGATCGGGTGCTCAGTCAAAGGGAAGTACCTATTGTGTTTTTGGTGGATACTGAGCCATCGTCCCCATGGCCAGTTCTCCATGGACCCCTGGGCCCTCACATCTTCATTCCATTTCCCAGGGACCAATGGGTGCTGTTGTAACATAGGTTTTGCAGATGGAGTGCCAGCAGACAGAGGTTTGTGGGAGCTCATACATTGCGCGTGGCCCCCATTTTGCTAAAAAAGATGTGGATTTGGTTGGAGTTGCAGGATCTTTGAACCAGATCCTACTCCTGCTGTTTTGCTCTTGCCTGTTTCTTTAGCTGGGACCGAGGCCTGCATTGCCACTGGCAGGAAGCAGCTGTCCACCCCTTCCCTCGCATGAGGGCCCAATGCTGCACCTGGACCCAGAGGTGCCAAGGAGCAGGGGTGAGGTGGCTGTGCTTGCAGGAAGCCACTGCCAAAGCACTTGGGCTACTGAAATGCAGGCAGCAACAAATGTTCCCATCAGTGAGGGCCTCTGGCTCAGGCCCAGCCCCTGCATGCCATCTGTGTCCCTAGAGGTCTGGCATGCCGTAGCCTCCCCGTCAGCCTTGGTGTCCAGGAGGGTTGTGGGTGTGTGTGAGAGAAGTGGGGGTCCTCAGCAACTGGGTTAACTGAGGACCACTCTTCCAAGGTCATTCAAGTGGAGATTTTGGAGAACTGGGTAGTTTCTCCCTTTGCCAACGCAGAACCTTGACTCTCTGTGTTGGGCTTCCATTTACTCAGCCTCCTGACTGGTGCATATTCTTCCCCAATATCTTAAGATCCTTTCAAACCACTGTTGAGGTTACTGCAGTTCTCATATACATGTAATGAGTGCTTTTACCCAGGCTGCACATTGGAATTACCTGAGGAACTTTATTTTATAATATATCGGAGAAATACTAATGCCTTGTCCTACCTCCCAGAGATGCTGGTGTCATTGCTCTGGGGTATAACTTGGTGATCTGGGTTTTAAAAATTCTTAAGTTCTCCTTTTCACAAAGGAACTGATGTATTAAGTGGACCTTTCTCAGAATGTGTCAGAATTTACAGGGAAGGAGGTACAGTGTGCTTGTTGAAAATGCAGATTCCTGAGTCATCTCTTAAGCCTTTGGAATAAGAATATTTAGAGAATTTTAAACAAATGTTTAACAAAAACAGAATTTTTGACAAATAGCCCCAATGCATCACAGGTACACTGTGTTGTCAACATCACTATATTAAATCATTAACAACTTCATATGGATTTTTTTGTTATCCCTTGTGCATTTTAAAAGGGCCAAGAAAGAAGGTTAATGCAAAATTCAAAGGAAGTAATCTAATGATTCTCACTGTTAAATTTAGACTTCATAAAAGAATTTTCCATTATGGGGGATAAGACTGGAAAATATGCCAATAATGTATACATAAAGCAGTAAACATACAGTTTCCTTGGGGATGGGAGAGAGGGTTGCTTATGGTTTGGGGGACAAGTGGGATTAGTGCTTACCTTTTGTGTCCCGGTTGGCGGCAGGGGTGGGGGGTGGGGGTTCTGCCATCAAAGCTATCCAAGAAAACCTTCCAGCCTTGATGCTTCTTCACCAAGGAACTCCAAGAAAGCTGATGGAACCCCACAAAGTTCCACCAGGGGAAGGTTTGGCAGTTGCTGACAGCCTCATAACCTGAAATTCAGAAACTTGCTTTGGTATCATGGATTAAAAGAACAAAGGTAGAGAGTCAAGCCTGGATTTGAGACCCAGCTCTGCCTCTCGCAGAAGACATTTAAATTCCCTGTGACTCAGTTTCTCTGTCTTCAGAAAAGAGATACCTCTTCCTGCTTGAGAATAGCGGGTCCTCATTCAGTTCAACTCAGTCAGTGTTTAACCCTGCCCTCACTCTGCCCTGTCACAGTGAGTGCATAACAGCACCTTGGTCTCCATCCACTCAGGAAATGTTAGTGGGACAATGGTTAAGAAGCTTTGGATGTGCTGTTTTCTGTGTGTAAAATGCTTGTCTTCTTCTAGTTAACTCCTTCTTATCCTTCTTCCCTGGGGAAGCCTCCTTGGACCCCACAGTTGACAAAGCTCTCCATTCCTTCTTTTCAGAGTCCTCTTTGCCATGTACAGTTTTTACTGTGTAGTGTGACCATTGGTGGAGTGTCTTTCTTTCCTCTAGGTTGTAAGGTTCATGAGGGCAAGGGTCCTCTTTGGTTCTCTGCTGTATATTCAGGCCTAGCACAAAGCTTCGTATGCAGTAGTTACCCAAATAAGTGTTTGTAGAGTGAATGAATGAATGAATGAATGAAAGGTGGGGACACAGATACACTTTCTGCCCTCAAGGAGATCATGGACAAGAGGCTGAGAAGAAAACTGACGACTACAGTCAGGAATGTGAGACATGATTTGATAAAGTCTGCTCAGAGTCTTTTAGGAGTTGCCTTCAGTGAAGCATCAGATGAAGTTAGGGAATGCTGAGAGTTGTTCCCTTGCCTGCTTCTCAATGGTTTGATTTTTCAATGGAATAAATGGAAGGAAGGAAGCGAAGGAGGGAGGGAGGGAGGGAGGAAGGAAGGAAAAAGAAACAAGGCTTTAAAAAAATCCAGTCACCCTGTGTAGTTGAAATAGCATTTGAAACAAAATGTGGAATGGCAATGTAAAATGACAATTGTGGCTGCTTCTGGAGAGAACGTGTCAAGAGAACGTGTCAAGCAGACCTGCATTCTTAGGAAGGTCGTCAGCCCAGAGCACACAGGGAAGCCAAATTAGTGCCAGACATTTCTTGCAGGGAGCTGGAGCTTGAACCAAGGGACTTGGTTTGCCTTTCCTCTGTCTTAGACACATCTGGGGGAAATGGTCAGAAGCCTTATCTTTGGTTCCATTGATTTCAGAAGCTTTGTGGGCAACTAGTCTTTAACGCTGCTTCGTTACAACAGTAAAGGAAATAGTTTATTGATAAGCTCCTGTGTTCCATTTGTGGGACTTTTGGATTACTTTGTCTAGAAACAAGTCTTCTCAGCCACATGGTTACAAGTCCTAGTTGAAGCACGTCTTCAGAAATCTAAGCTTGCATGTTGGAAGTGGGGGCTTTATTAGTTTTATTAGCAGTAGTGGTATATCTAAATTCTTGGGATTCCTTTCTATGGAGAGGATTCATCAACTTAGTTAAAAACAGCAAACGTGTTGCTGGCATTATCGGGTGCATTTAACTAGAGTATGAAAATTATTTTGAATAATATTTCAAGATAGAGTTCTGGCCAGTTTTCTCCCTTTTTGAAGGCTTCAAAATTTATAGATATTTTAAAGGAATTTTGTCCATATAGCACATCCCCAAAACAATTTAAAATGTTTTTACACCCATCTTCAAAGAAGACAGAATGTCTTCAGAAGAGTGACTTTTAAATTTTTTTCTGATGGTTTAAAGCAATGATTCTTAAAATATGGTCCCTGAACCAGCCACATCAGCCTCGGCTGGAAGATATTACAGATGCAAATTCTCAGGCTCCCCCAGACTTATTGAACTGGAATCTCTGGGATGGGACTCAGCAACGTGTGTTTTAACATGCCCGGCAGATAATCTGATCCATACTCCTATTTGACAACCACTGTTCAGCTGCCGCACAAATGTCTCGAAAGGCTTTTGATGCTGGGAGCCTCATCTCGGCACTGTCATCCTACTTTGCACAAAAGTCAAAGCTAGAGTTTACATTTGATAAAGCAAATTTGACCATTGTCTCCTACTCTGTACCCCATGCCAGCTCAACCCTGAGTCTGTAGTGGACACTTGGCAACCACGTGCAATGATGAACGAATGGATAGCCGTAGAATGGTGCGGGACATTCAGAGGAATGAGTTCTTGTGCAGGAAGATCTTATAATGGAGCGGACAGGGAGGGGAATTTGGTGATCAGGCTGAGGCAGTGCTGAAATGCGTGGCCGGATTGTGGCAAGAGCTCCCAAAACCCTGAGAAGGTGTTGGTACTCCCCCAGGTATAAATTGAAAAGTTGGAAAACCCGTACGAAGACTCAAGGACATCCACCTCGATTCTGATTTCTCCTTCATAACTGTGCCAACCTTCATAACTGTGTCAAAGCTCTTAAAAATAGGAAATAAAAAGTTCTTCCCATGTTTTCTGGCTCCTGCCTTGCTGAGGACAGACTGTGTGCCTGGTCTGTCCGTAGAGAGACTGAAGTATGAAGGAGACCTGAACATCATACACATGCTCATCCTCTTTTTTTTTTTAAGTTTGTATTTATTTATTTTGAGAGAGAAAGTGTACACGCGAGATTGGGCGGGGGTGGGGGGTGGTCGGAGAGAGAGAATCCCTAGCAGAATCTGCACCATTAGTGCAGAGCCCGATGCAGAGCTTGAACCCACAAACGAGACCATGACCCAAGCTGAAACCAAGAGTTGGATGCTTAACAGATTTGAGCCATCTAGTCACCCGCTCTTCCCCTTTTTAAATGGCCTTGAAAAGACAGTAAATGGCATTACATAGACAGTCCTCTTTCTCCTCTTTTGTATCTAAACTAAGTGTGAGGCTGAGAGAGGCAGGAAAGCTATATTACCTGATCATGCTCCCATCCCTCCATTCCTAACATGTGCCCCATGGGAGGGGAACTTGCGGTTTTCTGATTGTTGGTGTCCTGTAAGCCAGAGCCGCAGTTATGCTGTGCGCAGTATTAGCATCTGATCATCACTGGGTAACAGGGAGATGCATGAGATGTTGCAGGAAGTAGGGCGATAGCTGGGGCTGTGGTCCAACCTTTCTAAATTAACAGCGATGCAGTGTTTTCTGGGGCATCCACCCCCGTGCAGGACAACCATAATTACATATGGTGACATTTGTACCGGTGACCTTTGCCTTCTGATCTTCCATGCTGTTGGGGTGGGAATTTGTGAGTGTGAGGAATGCTCTCTTGTGAAGATTCCTACTTCTTTCAGGATAGGTAACTTCTTTGTAAGAATACAATAGTACATTAAATTTATATACTATATATTATATATATATTTATAGTATAATATAGTATATATACTATATATAGTATAACAGTATGTTATATATATAAATATATATTTCTTTTTTTTTTTCAATCTGAGGTGAGGGAAGGAGGGAGATATATCAGAGGTGGACAGGCTAGAACCTTCTCTTTGGAGACTTGGGTCTCAACCCACTATAAACTTTAGTAAAAGGGGCCTTGCTGGTTTCATTCTCATCTAGATGGCATTTGCCAAAGCCAACCCCTTTGTTATGGTCCCAAAAGAGGAAATGGAGTGCTTTTGGAACCAAGTACATGGACATGAAACTTCATGGTCAAGCCCAGTGTGGGGTGGGTGACTGATTCTGAAGCCTGGTCAATGTTGGTGTCAATGTTTTATTGTCAATTGAATGGTTATTTATCATCTTTGGCCAACTTTCTTGATGTGGAGGGCTTTTGGTGGCCTTGCTTTCTAGGGTGCATTGACAATCCTTTTTAAAACAGCACTTTGGTGGCAATATCATAATTGTAAAAGATGGAAATTTTAGGTTGTTCTGGGATGACTTTAAGGTCCTACTAAGGACCTTCCCTTTTGTGGTAAAGAGCAAATTCTTTTAAAACTCCCAGTCATATCTGGGACTTTAGCTACAGTTACCAAAAGACAAAGTTGGTTCTGGCTCTAGTAAGAAACTCTGATCCCTGAGAAATTCTTAGCCCCCTTTTTGTATCAGTACTAGATGAGTCTGGAAGTGGGAAGAGAAGGTAGGTAGGAACCCATGTAAGTTCTCTGTGGCTAAATGGCAATAGATTCTGGAACTAAGGGAGAAATTCCAGCTTACAAGGGATAAGAGCAAACATCCCAGAGAGGTAAGAGTCACCTGCACATAATACAAGTTTCTCAGAGGTACCCTCTGCCATTGAAAGGAGAGAGATTAGTATCCCTCTGGAAAGGTGATTATGTTTGAATTTTGACATTTAAATATACTGCTGGATTCTGCTCGCAGATTCTCAGAATTTTCCTTCTATTTTTATTGTGATTAAATTTATTGTGTGTAAAGTTTGCAATTTTAGCCATCTGTAAGTGTATAATTCAGTAGCGTAAGTACATTCACAATGGTGCACAACCATCACCACTCTCCATTTCCAGAAATTTTTGATCAGTCTAAACAGAAACTCTATACATATTAAACAATAACTCCCTGTTCCCTCCCCCGGGCCTGGCAACCACCATTGTACTTTGTGTCTCCTTGAACTTGATGACTCAAGGGGCGGCATGCAAGTGAAATCATGCAATAATGGTCCTTTTGTGTCTGGAATGTTTCACTTAGCATAATATCTTTAAGGTTCACCCATGCTGTAGCATGTGTCAGGATTTTTTTCCTTTTCAAGGCTGGTTTTCCATTGTACATATAGATCACATTTTGTTTACTTGTCATCTATCAATGGGCACTTGGGTTGCCTCCAAAGCTGTTATGAACTTGGGTGTACAAGTATGTTTTAGTCCCTGCTTTTGCTTCCATTTTTTGCCTTTAATATAAGAATGGAAGGATTTGAGAAGTAGGGCAAAGGTGGCCATAAATGTAGTCCTTGGTGATGGTAAGTGGCAACTGGTGACCTGACAATGCTCCAGAAGTTTTCTCATCTTATGAAACTAATTAAATTAAAAATCCAGTTGGCCAGCCCCACATGCACTTAAGCCAGGACAATTTCCCCCAAAGCTCATTAGCTGCAAAGTTGGGAGCTTCACCAGCAATTGGAACTTTTTCCCCTGGATTTTTCAGTAATTAGACAGGAAAGGTCTCTCAAACTTTCGACCTCGAATGGAACATTTTATCTTGCTTGCCAGTGCGCCAGTTTAATGCTGTTGGTAAAAATATGTGAAAATCAACCTTTTAAGTTTTGTGATGCAATGATATAAGATTTCAGTGTCATTAAAGTTCGATTCTCAGGAAGGTCACAGGCTTTAGGGAAAGTTTTCTGACTCAGTGTTAAAATGGCTTTCCATCATTTCGGTTTTTTGTTTCAGTTATAATAAGTTGAGACCTTCAGAGGAGCACATTTGAGCTCTTCTGTATTTTGTGTTGTGCAAAGTGAAATGAACATGGTCAACAGAACCCAAGATGTAAGATAGTTGACAGCTTCATGGCATTTGGGAAACACTGACCTGCAAAAATTCACACAACCTGTGCCCTGGAGTTATATCAACATGAGCCCCCACGAGGCAAGAGATTGGGCAACTGACTTATAATTAATGCCCCCGGTTCTTCTTTGTGGGGGGGGGGAGAAAGAAGGACCCAGACCCTTTTTATCTATTCCATACTAGTCAAATTCTTCTCTGCCTTCTGCAAAAAGCTCATTATTGTACTTTGTCTATATACTAGCAGGCATATGATTTACACTAAGATTGTCCTTAGTAGCTTACATTAAGGAGCCCTATTATTTTCCAAGGTTTCTTTTTATCTACGGTCATTTTGAAATTAGCTAGCTTGGAAATGGACAGAGACACATTACTAGGAATGTAGTTGGTTAATAAATATTAATAGAGACCCAGTATTTGTGATTAATTAGTGGAGTATAGGTTTATCTCCGTGTTCCTTACAGCATGTATTATGTATACATACACATCATACAGATATTCATGTACTACTTATACACTTATCTTTACATTAGTTTGTGTCTCAACTCCTAATGACATGTACTTCATTGTGTCCCCACACATTCCTGGTCCTGACCCTAATTTAAATTCTCAACTTCTTCATGTAGCACTCCTGACATCCACCACCTTAATTGAACCTGTTATTCACAAAGACATGGTTTCCCTCTCTTCTCTCATGTGGATGGCTTATTTCTTCATAGTCCAGGGACCCCCTGGACACTCTGATCCTCCATAGCCTCTTCCATCTTTGTGCAAAACCTTTTCTCTTGAGGCTCCTGCTGTACAACTGAACCCTCACCCTGTCTGCTCTCCCTCATGCAGGCTCCTACCCACAGGCTCCTCTGCCATTCAGGGTGGTTCCATCCCCGTCCCTTCTCCCTGCCGCAGCCCCAGCCATCCTTGCTGGGCCTGTGCACATGATTCTCCTCGCTAGCCCCCGTGCATCCTAGATCCTTAATTTCTTCAACCATGATGCCGTCTAGCCCCGCTCCACTCCAGCCACGTGTCCCTTGAATCCTGCCTTCACAGGAAACTATACCTCACCTTCTTCTGGGGTTTGAAACTCCACAGTCTCACTCAGTGAAGGTCCCTGTCTTTCCAGCTTTCTTTTGCTTTCAGTAGACCTGTTCCCCAAACATATTCTCCAGTCTTTTCTCCAAATACACATTTATTTGGCAAATATTGATTGAGACACTTTGCCAGCTTCTGGGAGTTTAATGATGAATAAAAATGGACACGTACCCTGTCTTCATAGAACTTGCAGTCCAGCAGAGGAGAGAGAAATTGATCAAATGATTGCACACAAAAAATGTAAAATGGTTGCTGTGCTAAGTGCTACAAAGTACCCACTGTGCTTATGGGGGACCTTCTTGCATTAAGTGACAAGAAAGTGACAGCAGAACTGAGATCTGGAGGATGAAAAGTATATGACCTGAGGTAAGACTTCCAGGAAGAAGAAAATGCTTGTGCAAAGGCCCTGTGGTAGTTGGGAGTAGGGAGGCACACATGGTGAATAAGAAGAACTAAAATTTCTGTTAATTGGAATTTATAGCAGAGGAAAGAGGCCAGAGTTTTCAGAGTCTTTTAAGCTGTGTTAGAGATTTTCTTTTTCTTCATACTAAAAGCCATGGAAGTCATTTGAAGCAATATAAGGGGGGAGGGCCCTCTCTAATTTTTTTATCTTGTGTCCTAAAAATCCAGTCCATTCTATGGTGAGTATGGTTTTAAATATTGTATTTTTGGAAGGACCAGATTTAAAAATGCCCCCAAAGGCATCGACATTTTCACTAGGCTTCCTAACATTTGAATAAAACACAGTTTTCTCTTATCTGAAAGTCCTATATGTATTTTATAATTCTAAATAATACCGAAAGCACTTCTTTCTTCTTCCTTTCTTTCATCTTGAATACATCTGTACTTAAACTGTTGTTTGGAGTCTTGGCTTTCAGTGAATCAATTTACCGCATTTTTTGGTAAGCACTTCATAAGTCAAAAGTATTGTGCCAGAATGTTATTTTGGAAACTTAGGGGACCTTTGGATGTTTAAACGACACTGTCAAAATATTGGTTTTATATTTTACAAATCTTTTGTTATTTAGGATAACAAAAATATCTTTCTTTGTAGCGAGATTACATCTTCTCTTGAGAGTGATTTAAGGGTGAGGCAAACATTACTGACCAGATTGCGAAGAAAAAAAAAATATCCTTCTTTTTTTTCCCTTAAGAAAGCACTGATACTCAGAGTGCGAGTTTCTCTGGGCAAAACCTACAGAAACATAGGCTTTTCGAAGAATCATAGGGGCAGGAGGAGAGGAGACTGGGTGAGACCACCCCTCAATTCCGTGTAGCAATAGCAGAAAGAAGCACAGAGCCAGGAGAGAGCTAGTCCGTGGCCCCTCCAGATTTTGTTGTAGTTTTGTGGGATGGCAGGCTGCACGAGCGATTGATTGTGCTACTGGAAACACAAAACTATGAATCCAAGTGTCCATGGTATTCCCACTTGTGATTATCTGAAAGAAACATGCCCTCTGACACGGATTAGTGACACACATAATGGCCATCAGGCTGAATTACAGTTATGCACGAATGGCATCCCACTGACTTCGAAGAGCGCTGCCTTTTCAAGCAAACGTTTTTAGTTCTTTTGCTGTGTGCCATGACCTGGCAAGGTCCTGATCTGATAATCACCTGTTCCAATTCCCCATTTCACAGATTGGGAAGCTGAGTCCTGGAGATGTTCTGTGATGTGCTCAAGAGCATACTGCTTTCTAAAAAAAAAAATTAAAAAAAAAAAAAAGGGGGCACCTGGGTGGCTCAGTCGGTTGAGCGTCCAACTTCGGCTCAGGTCATGATCTCGCGGTCCGTGAGTTCGAGCCCTGTGTCGGGCTCTGGGCTGATGGCTCAGAGCCTGGAGCCTGCTTCCGATTCTGTGTCTCCCTCTCTCTCTGCCCCTCCCCTGTTCATGCTCTGTCTCTGTCTCAAAAATGAATAAATGTTAAAAAAAAATTAAAAAAAAAGAGCATACCGCTCTCTGCAGCAGAGTCAGGATTCAAATCCAGGCAGGCCTCCTGATGGGAGGTCTGCGCCCTCTGTGCCACGAGTCTGTCTGCCAGTGCACCAGGTACCTGTCCTTCACGGCAACAGACAGGTGGAGCCGGGGTGTTGGGCATTTCTTTTCTTCTCCTTTGGTTTTCCATTCTCCTCTTCCCCTTCCACTTTGGGCATTTGTGATGGCGGTTCTGTTACTTCTGCGTCCTCTCCTTCCTTGGACATCCCAGAAGTGTTGGTTTATATGTGTGGCATTTACCAAAGCCACGGGGGACTCCTGAGTAATTTAAACTTCTGGATTCCTTGCTTGTTGAGAGCAAAGACCAGGCCTGACTTTGCTCTTTAAGTTTCCTATTTCCCTCTCTCTCCCTCCGGGCTTTGCACATAGGAGTCCAGTAAATGTTTGTCGGAGCTGTTAAATTCACCAGACCAAACATTTTAATTTGGATGCTGGAATGATGTGATCACGCATCAACGAAACGTCCCCACGTTGTTTTGCCTTGGGAATTCTTGGGTCTATTGTTTTTATATAGTGAATTTTATTGTATATAAATGATACCTCAATAAAAAAAAAAAGTGATGTGCCCTAGGGATTCTGTGTAGAAAATGGTCCACTTTCGGAGGGGCGGCTGCTGCCAGTAGCTGGCGACAGCCCCAGTCAAACATGCAGAATCATTAATTAGGGTCATTTGTTCGGCTGTGAGCTGAGCAGAATGTATAAAACCTGCCCGGGAGAGAATTGATTCATCCCCCTCTCTGTACTTTTCGAAGTACTTCTAACACGATCCTCAAAGCCTGCAAGGCCTCATACATATGTTCTAATGGGCTAATTGTTAAGGCGACATTTGTAAATTAATCCCTGACTTGAGCTAAGTGGTTTCCCCTAATGGCTTTAATTCAGTGACTCCCATTCTTGGCCATACATCAGATTCACTGGAGGAGCTTGTGAAAAATAGAGGTGCCCGGCTTCCCCCTCCCCTGAGCTCGCCGTTCTCTGGTTCCAGGGCAGGACGGGGGCATCTGTTTTTTTTTTTTTTTGTTTTGTTTTGTTTTGTTTTGTTTTTTTAGAAAAGCTGCTCAAGTGTTAGGATTGTGGTGGTAGCCACCTTTATGAGCCTCTGCTCCAGTGTCTGGAGGCCCTCGCAGACTTGCGTCGACTGGAAGCACTTGGGTCCAACTCAATGACTTGGGACCAGTTTCCAGAACAGGCAACGTGCCTAAGAGCCCCCCTTCCTGATTCGTTCACTCTGTGTCCACCTCACTGGGACTGTCCTTTCCTTGACGAGCTCCAGTGACCTGAGGGGAGCTATTCTGTGCGTTGCTATCCTGTTTCCCGTTTTTTGAACTTTTGAGACATTTGGAAGATCTTTGGGGCCTGCTGCAATGTCCATCATGAAAATACCTGTGAATACCCCCTCTCTGTTCTCCATTTATCATCACGTTCCTGGTGCCAGCCAGGTGTTAAGGACAGACTTATTTCTTTTAAATTTTCTGCCTCTGTGTCTCTGTGTGTCCGTGTTCCTGGCATTCTTCTGTGCAAACACATGTCATGTTTGATCTTGAAGTTTTGAAAAGCTATGCTGCAAGGGCACCATTGTTTCAATTATATTTGTCAAATCGCTTTTGTTTTTAGGTATCTGGCACTCTGTAAATATCACAACGTACTTTGTATCAGCACACAACATGTGGGTATTTTCAGTAAACCTAAAAATACGGCAGTTAGCACCATCCCCGGTAGCCAAGGTGATTTGGTGAACCCGGCCTAGGAAAGCTAGAAAGCCTCTGGGAAAGGTCAGCACACAATGTGCCCTGAGAGGGAATGCTCATACGTCCCAGTGTCACACTGTGCTTACAAGATCTTGTTTGCGACAGTGCTTTGTAAAGTACTTGCTTGTTATAATGTGTCTTCTGTGACCCAGCTGCTGGAGGGCTAGTGTTTTTCTGTCTTAGGAATTATGCTTTTCTTGGCCTCTTCTTAGCATGTCCCTTGGGCTTCAATGTCCCTTATTCCTGGGACCATCGAAGCACATGGAAGGACTCCCAGTGGCCTTCCCCCTTACTGAAGGGATATTAGAGTAGCCGTTACGTGTAGGAAGAAGGAGCACTTTGAGGACAAAAAGTGTATTGAGACAAGAGCCCCTGTTGTTCTGCCTGTCCCTAGCTTCTTCTCCCATTTATATCTCCACCCAGTCAATACCTTATTGCATATTGACTATACCTATGCCATACAGTTGAGCACTGATTGCATAATAGCATAGCATTCATCTATGTAAGGATTACTCTACAGAAGAGTGTATTTCATGACTGTAAGTGGACTTCTTTCATTTTTCCTAGGGCCTTAGGAGATGTGACATAAATACTTAAGATAATTATTTGGGGATACTCTATAACATAACCATCATAGCATTTAGGCAAAAAAAAAAATCTAATCATTTTGTGTAGTTGGATTGAATTTTTTCATATTTAAGCAGAGTTCTCAGACAATGGGGGATTTGTCAGAGAGGGAGAGGTAAGAGATGAAGAGAACAAGAGAGAACTAGTCCTTGGCCAAGGCCCTCTAGAAGATGAGTCCTTGTTGGATCCCTATTTCCATGGCCTAATTCAAAGGGTTGATTCCTTTTCTGCAGCACCTGGATCCAGGGTGACAGTGTAATCAAGCCTGACATGATAAAGAGCCATGTGGCAAGTTTCAAAATCACATGCACAGCTGCCTTAATACTGAGAAGCAGGTACCCCCCGCCCCCCACCATTGATCATTTTATTCCTGGAGGCAGGTGGGTGGAAGAGTTTGGACACCTTGAACCTCCTCATGAGAAAGCCTTCCGGCGGAACATGTGGACCCGAGAATAGGTGCACCCAACGGCTTCAGCTCTTGGGAGCTTTGGAGGTCATTTTCCTCCTGGATTTCTTCCCTCCCTTACCCTCTCAGAGAGATGCCGCTCTTTGAGTTTGCATCGTGAGAAGATAGCAGGAGTCCTCTCCTCCTGTCACTGGCCGATTTGCTTAAATAAGCTGCACATTATTCCCTGTCACAGAGGCCGAGCGAAGGCAGCTGGGACAAATTAGTGTCAGCTACTTCGTCTGGCCCCCCAATGCTGGGAAACCCTCGCCATTGCTGGAGAGCTTAGATTTTGAGCTCATTTCATAATGATGTAGATGCCATTTTCAAGGACTTCCATCCTTTTTCCTCTCCTCTCTCCTCTGTCCCTGCCCTCCCCTCACTGGCCTGGATAGCCAGCTCTGACCAAAGCTCAGCATTCACACACACACACACACACACACACACACACACACACACACACACACCAGCTGACAGAGATTACTCTTGGGTCAGCTGTTTATGAATGAAGAAGAGGTCCTTTTCCTGTGTCCTGGCCACGCCCCTTCTCTTTGCAGCATTTTGAGAATGAGGTCGGGGCGGGGATCTAACTGCTTATGTCTCAGAAATAGCAACACAGATCAAAATTAATCTTAAGCTATTTGTTTTGCTGCCTCATTCGGATAATGGAGGGAAAAGCTGAGGCCTGTTTATGCTTTTGTTTGTTTGTTTTTGTGCATAACTTTGCAACGAATGAATGAGTGAGTGTGTGAGGGGAGAGCCTGGGGTGAGCCTGTCAGGGGGATTAGCACCCGGTGGAAGGTACTTGCTAGCACACTGCATGCAGGGTTTCCTTGCATTCAGCTGCAGCGTGGTTTAGTTTTTGAGACAAAATGGAAGAATAAAATAAGCCCCAGTGGTGTACTGTTTTACCACTTCCTTTTGTAAAGATAATCTGTCAGGTGCTATGAGGCTGTGTCTTCCTTCCACAGTCTCCGGCAGTTTGTAGCTGTCAGTGTTTACTGTGTGGTCCGCTCTCTGTCCCAGGAGCTCTGTGGGGTTCTGCAATGTTTTGAATGAATACCGTATGCAGATTTCACTTCCTATTGGCCACTTTGGTGCACACACACAGTACAGCATGATCCTCTCTCTCTCTCTCTCTCTCTCTTTCTCTCTCTGTCTCTCTCTCTCTCTCACACACACACACACACACACACACACACACACACACGCACACACACACACACACACACAGCTCGACCATGCCCAGCCATTACATAAACTGAGATTCATCTCTATTCACCAGCCAATGCCACAGTGATGTCAATATGTAGATACTATGAGGAGGCTGACGCTTCTCTCTGTCTATAGACCCTTTAGAATATTAGCATGTCTGAAGGTATTTGTTGAGCCCTGGCACTGTGTGTGGTCGTGGTGTTTACTTTTGTTTTCATTCTTAATTATTGGCTCTCCACATCTTTATTTTTGAGACCATTAAGTTTCCCTCCCGGTCTCCTCTGCCAAAGACTAAATAAACTAGGATGTGGAGTGGGGACACAAGTGTTGGTATCGGCCTCCGCTGCTACATGTGCATTGGATGGACTTCAGTGTGACAGGTATCCTTTGAAGGAGATGCCAAACTGTCTTTCAAATCAGTGGTGATTAATTTTGAGTAAAGAGTGTAAAGATGAACAAGGATTCTTGTGTAGCTGGCCTAATGTATTACCTAATTTGGCTTCCTGCACTTGAACTATTTCCAGAATACTGAGAAGTGTTGTAACCACACACCAACCTACACACACATGCATACACACACACGCACAAATGTATGTACACACATTTGTACAGGCAGAAAATTTATGTTTTTCAAATTGATGTTTCTGGTGTGGGGACAGGAAGTAAATAAGGGGTTGTATAGGGCTGGGGGTAGGAACGGGGATTAACTGTTCATGGGCGTGAGGGCTCTTACCGGGATGATGAAAATGTTCTGGTACTAGAAGATCATAGTGATGGCTGTACCACTTGGTCAATTTACTTGAAGTCATTGATTGAATTGTACACTTAGGATGGGCGAATTTTATGGTATGTAAGTTATATCTTGGCAGAGCTGCGAAAAATGGATATTCCCATATCTGAGTTCCTCCGGGCCCAGATTACACATAAGATGACCAATTGTATCACCCGGAATTTTTATTCACTCTTCCCACTGGAGTGTGCTGACTTCATTGCAGAGAAGCGGGACCCTGTGCTAATAGGGCTAGATGAGACCCAAAGCCATAGATATAAGAGTCTACCCTGACCCCTGTTGGCCAGCAGTGAGGTTGCTGCCCGCTGCAAGGTGCGGAGTCAGCATCAGGGTATCCTGGGGAGGGGGAGGGGGCGGCAGCTCCAGGGGCTGAGATTCCCAAGCGGGCCTCAGAAAGCAGTTGGAACCCTGCTTCCCAGCTGCTGCCGCACCTGTGTCAAAAAAAACCCGAAGCTTCCCAGTGTCGGCTCTTAAGTGATGGCATTTTCCTCTTCTTTTGCAGGTTGTTTTAGTCTTTGCTCTCAGCATTGGTGCACTTGTAATATACTTCATAGATTCGTCAAAGTGAGTATTCAAATACATTGTCTTGCCCTCTTTCCTAAAAACAGTCATGAGCCTCTACATTGATCAGTTTATTGACTTTAACACCAAAATTTGCAAGAGTCTTTTGAGTGTGGAAGGCTTTCAGAGGATGGCAGGGCTACTCTGTCCTGGTTTTCTGAATGGGAAAACAAGTTCTCACAAGGAAGGTTACTTTGATTCTGCTGGCCTGAGAGGGGGGGAGAGGTATGTGAAGGTGTTATTTATTTTTTTTTTTTTGCTGGGTATTATTTATTTTGAAATAGCTGTTTCCCGTCGAAGTATTTGCACTGAAGATGTCAAGAGGTTAAGAGGGCTTTGGTGTGAATGTCCAACCACTGGGAGGGCTACAGGTATCCAGCCAGTGAGGGTCTGAACTATTCTTGCCATGGTGGTAAGGTCTTCTTCTCATTAGGGTTTCTGATGCTTTAACCTTATTGGAGGTTAGATTAGGAAGCACGGCTCTATCCTTTGCAGCTACCAAGCAGAATATTCAGCAGAAGCATTGCTCGCTGGTGCTTCTTCACTTGTGAAGGTCACAGATGGGACGGAGGAGTTCGTGATGACTCCCAGAGGTGGAGACCCATGGCCATCTAGGATTTCCTAGAGTGGACATTTGTGCAGACCCCTAAGGTGCCAGTTGAGCGAACTGGTGCTCTAGGGTGACCCTGAGGTGGGGTGTTGCGACGTTGTAAAGGCTTCATAGGAGGCAGGAGAGGTCACTGAACAGAGCTACTAGGTGGCGGCCAGCTCTGCTCTGGTTCCTGCAGGTGTCACCCTGGTGGGGGGCGGGGGAGGAAGGGGCTCATTTATTCCAACTATTCTATTGCGATTTTGAGGCTGACAGCATCTGGGAAACTGGAGCGGAGCTGGTCTGACACGCCTTTTTGTGGCGACATGTACTTGAAAACTGGGCAGTGGACTTGAGCTCTTTTCCTACATAGTCTACTGTGAGAGTGTTTTCAACTCTTTGAACTCCATCCCTGGTATGGCCGTCTGCTAGAGTTTGATTCCAGGAAACCTGCTTTGTGTCCTTGTTGGAGCAGACCCTGGGGTGCCTGAATTCTGAGCCTAGTGCTCTCTTCCTGTGGCTCAGGATGGTAGCAATGTCATGCATGCCTGAATTCTGAATTTCTCAGAGGCATCTGGTCACCAGCCAAAGGATTTTGTGCAATTGGGTGCTGATGTGCAATTGGGTACTGAGGCCAAGATGCCATGTCAGGGAAAATAAAGAAAACGTCCCCTTTAATCACTTGTCTCTGGGCGTCAGCCAAGTCTGAGAGTATCAGAGGTCCTTCTGCCCATTGCCACATATGAGGCTGGACTGCCTTCACCTGTCTCAGGTGGAGGAGGGTCCTTTAAAAGTCCTCCAGGAGACAAGATTCCACACACTCCCTCCATCAGCTCTTCCTGGCCAAGAAAGAGAAGAGCTTTTTAAGTCTGGAAAATTCCAGCTGGTATGTCATTGAAGGTAAGCCTCTTTTAAGTATCTATTCTTCATAATTCTGGACCATATTTGAATTGAACCAAAGATCTCCTAAAGCCCTGGTCTTATTTCTCCATTCCCTTTCAGGAGTGAGGAGTGTTCTCACATGTCAGGGGATGCATAGCCTGTCAGCTTCCATGGCAGGCTCAGGAAATGGGTTTGGGCATGCATATGTGTGCCCCAGACAGAGCAAACCCTTACATGAAGGTGAGTGTGGTGATCAGTTAGGAGAGATGCCTCGGCACCTTCTTTCCCTTCCCCACCCTTTCTGCTCCTCTGTATTTCTCAGAAATAAAATACTCTTGTTAGATGGATTTGAATTGTGTCCTTTTTTACAGTGTTTATTAAGAGGCAATCTTTCATCCTGGTGTTCTTGGTTCCATGTGAGAGGATGGAGAGGAATGAAATTCTCTAAGACAAAAGAGCCTCTTCCCTGGAAACCCTGCACCATCTCAGCACCCTAGATTCAGTTATGATTTTGCTAAGCCTTGGGAAATCCAGCGTTGGGAGCCCTCTCTGGTTCTGGTTTCTTTTATGGACTTGCAAAGAGTCTATTCCATAGATGGACAGGCGACCCTGTTCTCCACTTTTTTTTCAGCAAAAATGCCAAAAATCTTAGAACCAAGCTTGCCTCCACTCTCCCTGGAGACTGTCCTAGCTCAGTCCTTCTTTGTCCCTCAAACCCACACATGGTTGGGCAAAGCGAGACTTGGTTTATTTATGTAGGCCCTTCCATTTCTCATTTGCATTACTACCTTTGGTTCTAAAGCCATCTCCCAAGGTTCTGTACCGTGGGTGACCTGATCGGCACAGCCAATACCAAGGAGGCTTCCATCTTCCTGGGGAAAGACCAGCAGAGCATGTGCATATCAAGCAAGGGGAAGAAGTAAGGTTGAGTCTGTAGAGTAACCTTTATGGCAAGTCCACAGATTCCCAGGAATAAACAAAGAACCTGTTAGACATTGTAATCAAGCACAGTAAACAAGAGAAAATGAAGTTCTGTCCACACATACGATGCAAATGGAAAATGTGTAAGAAAGCAGGATGTAAATTCCCCAAATCCATCTATTCATTCAAGATTCTCATCAATTGTACACACTGGTGGTTTGGCTGGCCATTTGGGCATCTTGGAATGAGAGCTTTAGACTTCTCTTGGAAGTTATACTATATCATCACCCAGTACTGGGAAAAAAACACCTAGTATTCTTCCAATGAATTTTAGTTAACATTTATGCCCTTTGAATAAATCAATCTGTAGGCTTTCCCTTGCATGAGCCTAATTGGGCAGACATTGTCGTGAAGTGGCTTGTCTCAGTGAATTTTGATCAGAGCTGGCCTCCCTCACAATGGTGGGGGATACTCCAGCAGCACAAGCTCAAGATGTGAGGCTCTCTGCACCCAGCCCCTTGCAGAGTGGGAGGAATGCAGATCAATATATGAGGTAAGCTCCGGGGTCTGCCCTGCTGGCTCAGTGTCAGGCAGGCCCGTCCAGGCTGTGCAAATGGGCAACAGGTGGGGAAGGCAGTTCAGATAAATGTCGTGAAGGGTGGTTGTCTGATCTTTTTAACCTTTCAAAGCCGAGTTTAGTATCAAGGCAGTGGGTAAGTCATTTCCAAACACAGCCTCTCCTACGCATCGTTCCTTTCCCATTGTTAGGCCAAGATCGGTCCCCAAGCAGCTCTTTTTCATTCAAGGGTTTGAGGAGCCCTTCTTTGGGTCTTAGTTTTCCTGGAGTGATCGCCGCAGAAGAATCACTCGTGCAGCCTCAAGTGATTGCTGTCTAGCTAAGACAGATAGATCGTGCTCAGAGCTCCTGGAGTTGAAAGCCAAAGAGGGGCATTAAACTGTGTTAAAATTATGCTTCATCATCCCAGCAGTAGACTCTCTAGAAACACCCAAGCAGAAGGAGTTGTTCTACCAAGTCTTTGGATAGGCACAAGTGCCGATTCCTTGCAGACACAGAGGAGCACTAAGTCCTCCAAAGACAGTCATCCCGTCCCTCAAAAGATATTAAATTAGCCACATGAGGCAGACATTGTCCAAAAGAACTCCATTTTTTTTCATCCCTTTGAAAGATGTTCTGCCCAATTTAAGGCATCTGCCACTCCAGCTCCTAATTCTGATGTCTCTTGATGTCTATTCCAAGCCATTCCTCCCACACACTCTGATACTCTGTGAAGCAAAGATTTTTAAAAAATTGTACAACCAAGTCAAAAGTGCCCCCAGACACCCTGTGGGTGATAATGTCACCATTGCTGGTTCCATCCCTGTCTATTTTCTGTCTTTGACATAGGAACAGTAATTCTTCTCTAACAGATAAGAAAAAAAAAAAAAAAAAAGACCCAACGATGTCAGTGTGAGGGCAGGATTCATGGATTGCATAATGCAGCAGTTCCTGCTGCTTCTAGAATTTCAAGAGAAAGTTGGAAGAGACAGAGGCTCCAGGCCCTGGGTATTTGCATTTTTTTTCCAGGGGCATTCTTGGAAAGGATGACTCACCTGTGGGGAGATATTTATTCCTTTGATTCATGTTTAAACTCAGCTGCTTCTTATGCTACAGTTCTGTGGGTGATGAATATTTAATACTGCGTATACTGAAAATGAAGGTCAAGTTCTGCTTACTGGTGACTTCAGTGCAGGCTCATGTCTCTGCAAGGCAAGCTACCTGCTGTTACCAGAGTAAAGCTGAAAGGTTATACATTGTTAAAATTTTCCTTAATGACTTTATCTGCTCCAAAATTGCTGGCACACAGTGGGGGCACCCGCTGATTTCACCAGCCTTTGCTCTTGGCTTCTCATACCAGCAGTGAAGCTTTGGGGATATGGACATTAGCAAGGAGGAGGGAAGAGTGGTGCAAAATTTGGAGAGCATTTAATCCAAGGGCTGGATTCCAGGATAATGGTGGTGTTATGATGTGGAAATGGCCTTCCCCTGGTCTTTAACATTCATTTAACAATTTACGTTTGTATTCATGGATTCATTCATCTTGTATTCATTCACTCATCTGGGACCTCTTCGGTGTGATACCGTGGAAGATTTTTTTACACTGTAAAATTGCTTAGGGTTAGGTATGGTTCAGGAAGGTTATCTTGAAGATTGCAGTAGAAATTGACCAGACTGTTTCCATAGTTTCTGAAAATAAAACTGGTACCCTTTATATGATGGGGATACCCACAGCCTTCGCAGAACTGGCCAATCACCAGCTATTTTACCTGCTGAGTGTTCACACAAGCCAGACCTCTCGTCCCTCAGCCTAGAAGTTCTCTTGAACAAGGGAGAGGCAGGCAGGTGGCCAGGAGAACTAACATTCCCTGATCATAGACTTGTGTGAGGTATAGTGTCAAGCACATTACAATACACACCGCATGGGACCTCACTAGATTCCCCCAACAACCTGATTGGGTGGTCTTATCACCTTTCCCACTGTACAGGTGAGGAGGCTGAAGATGCAACATTGGTCCCAAACCATGTTGCTCGTGAGTCGGAGCCAGGATTTGAACCCAGCGTTATCTAAAGGCATCTCTCTCTCCCAAGTATCTAGAAGTGAAATTCCAGGTTGTAGAAGTGACCAAATGGGTTAAGTGACATGTCACCAGAACGAGATATGGCTTAGCCTCCTTAGCCAGCTCCTCTGTCCTGTTTTCTCTTTTGTTCTCCATCTTCCCATTTCCTACCTTTGGGGCCAGGCCTGCAAGTCAGCAGGGGCCCTATCACAGCTTCCTTCCTAGGACATGAGAGACATGGTACATGTCTGTGGGACATGTGCTGTTTGATGTCTGGTTATGTCTTGATTCATTGTCTCCTACATTATAGCTTAATAAGACTCCCTTCTCTTTTATCTCAATGGACGGGCAGCATTTGGTGATGGAAGAGGGTCATGTTTGCAAAGAACAAGGGAAGTTGATTGTTTCTCAATGGCTTCTCCCAGTTAAGGGATTCATTCCCAGTAGAAAGACCCTTTCCCCACCCCACCCCCCCATCCCCTTGCTTACCTCCCCCTCTGCGCCTATCATTTGGCACACTAGAGTAGATAATGAGAGAAGCCCTGCTTCTCCATTAGACAGATTCTTTTATCTCTTATCTCTTTAGAAAGTTGTACAATTTAGTTAATTTGTTATAATTTTGCATGATGTGCTAGAAAGTTAGGATTACCGGTGGACTTTAGGAGAATTTGGTCCACGAGAGGTTTCTGTGGAGGTCTTTGTAACAATGTAAGATATCCCGATCGCCTCCTCCAGTCTTGTTCTTGCTGGCCATGAGCACAGGTATCGACCCAGTGCTTCACACGTGACAGCTTTGTAGCAGGCGCCTGGCAGAGCTGTGAGGACAGCATCACCACCTCCACGGAAGCTCATCGTAGACTGTGAAGTACCATGAAGTACTGTGGAGTACCTGAACGCGCCCCCTGCCTCACAGCAAGAAGAGCTGGGTGACCCATGGTATAGGGAAGGAAGCTCATCACCTTCCCTTGTGCTCAGCAACTTTATGGAACGTGGCCTTTCTAGCTGGCGTTCTGAGAAATTCACTGCCGTTCCCCGCCTTGATGCCCTTTTTGAGGAGTCACGGTATGCATTTAGCCTTTGTTGAAGAAGTCAACACAAATCACTGTCTGTGCAAAGCATCCTCCTATTCTTTTTTTTTTTTTTTTTTCCTTTTTACATACTCCCCCCAATTTTCTCTGTCCCTCACTGACATTTTTATTGCCAGGCTTTGGTCTGGAAAATTATGGGTAGGGAAAGTTCAAGGGCAGGATGTTCAGAACAGCACTGCACATCTGTGAAGGGGAGCACAACAGGAGCGCCTGCAGCTGTTGAAAGAATGGAATGTCAGATGGTGGAGGAGCTGGGCCCACTGAGGGGATGGGGGAGGGGGGTGCCTTCAGGGCAAAGAGTCTGTAAATAACTCCCAATGAGAAGTCCTTGTCCCCTTTCGGGATTTAACCTTTAATGGCAACACTCAATTCTCCTATGTGGGAACAACCCTAACTCAACTGTGCCACTTGGTCTAGCTTTCTGAAATGTCATTTTTTTCATCAGGTGGCGCATAAACCTGGCAGAGAAGACAGGTGGAGGAGGTGCCCACAGGGTAACCTTCCCCCTTCCATCTGGGTGAGGCGGTCTTGGCTTCCTCACTTATTTCTCATTGTGCAGGTGATGCCTAGGTACCACACGTGACAGCAGCTGGAAGCATCAGGATGAGCTGCTCATCTTTGGCATTTCCTTGGGAAAAATCAGGGACTGTGTTAGGAGTGGGAGGGAAGACACAGCTAGACCTACTTCCGGGTTTGCGGCAAGGGACAACTGGAGAGAATAAAATGTTAGAACTTGGAGAGATTTCAGAGTCCACTTGGTGCCACTGTTCCCTGTGCCTCAGCATTCTCCCCTGCCTGATGAGGGTTAAGTGACCTTCTTAAGAACACCCAACTTGCCAGGGGCTGAATTGAAGACAGAGCAATCAATGCTCCCCAGTCCAGGGCCCTTTCTCCTTGATCTCTTGGGTTCTTTCCACCACATACAAAATCAACAAAGATGTGATGGCAAATATTATCCATTGAAGAGCAAAGCAAATAGTGGTTTTTATGCCCATTTTGGAGTTTTAGTCTATCATCATGGGGGCAACTTTAGGGTCATGGATAAGAACAAAGATAATGCCAGATAGATGCTTGGGATTCCTTTATTTCATCCCCCTTGGCAGGGAGGCCCTGAATTCCTTGATTTTATGATCCTTTTTTTTTCTTTTCCTTTTTTTTTCTGTACTATTTCAGAAGGGGAGTAAGAGTTCAACTGTGTTGTGGAAGGTGAACAAGGCCGAATGCTTTGGTTTGGCCTGTTTGGAATTTGTTATGCATGACCTTTGAGGACACGTTGCCCAATGGCTCATTTGTTTCCCTGTGAAAACCCTATCCGACAACTATGTCTATAAATCCACATTTACTTTCCTCTCCAAAAATTATAATGAATTATTTCTTCTTTCCTCACCACTCTCCAGAATTTCAAAAGAAAACTTTAGATTCTCTGACGCATTGAAAAGAATGCTTATTTCAGGGAAAATAAAGAAAATGCATTCCCGTGGAGGTTCAGTTAGTGTGTATGTCTTCTGCAATTAGCGTGTGTTTATGTTGCACGAGGGCCGGATCTTCTCCCTGTTGCACAGCAATGGTCTTCTACCTGATGTCCCAGGCAGACATGCATGCAAAACTCTCAAGGGATTGGGGTAGGAGCCAGCTGGAGAGAAGGTTGGCACTCAGGGCGGTATAATCCAAACAGAAGGGCAGGGCTCGTGCTTAACACAACCCGGATTGTGCCGAGCTTGGTGGAGACGGTTACAGCTTTATGATGGGTTTTATGGGCTTCAGATGAGGATGGAGATGTGACCTCTGTCTTTGCTTTTTGTCCCCCCTGTCCTTCTTCCTGACAGCCTGACAAATTGTAGCTTTGGGGAGACCCTGGTCAGTGATGAGTCATTTGTGTTTTAAAAATAGAACTTCTTACAGCAAGGATGCCCTTGGGACTTTTTTTTTTTTTTCAACGTTTATTTATTTTTGGGACAGAGAGAGACAGAGCATGAACGGGGGAGGGGCAGAGAGAGAGGGAGACACAGAATCGGAAACAGGCTCCAGGCTCTGAGCCATCAGCCCAGAGCCCGACGCGGGGCTCGAACTCACGGACTGCGAGATCGTGACCTGGCTGAAGTCAGACGCTTAACCGACTGCGCCACCCAGGCGCCCCTACCCCTTGGGACTTTTTAATGCACTTGTGACTACTCATAGAATTTGGGAGAAGGGAGTGTGTGTGTGTGTGTGTGTAGGGGACAATCCCTGTCCCACCTCTAGATTGATGGGAAAGTATAGCATGGGAGGACTGGCCACCAATCTTACCATAACAACAGAGATGAAGCTGAGAGCCATACACCCATGACCTTAAAGGTATCAGTCAGGTAAGAGATCCCTGTTAAGTACTGACTGTGTGTAAGACATTTGCGAGGTATGGAAGGTTTACAATACTATGTGTAAGACTCAATCTTTTTCATTCAGACTTTAAAGTTACAGGTATTTTTACAAGGGTCAGGAAGTCTAGCCATCATATGGGAAATAGACGGAAAATGAACATAAACATAGGAAAAAGAAAAAAGATACAGGAAAATGGAGGCAATAAAACAAGGCACCAAGGAAGATTTCAGTATATCATCAGTCTCTAATATAAGCATTGCTAAGGATAAGGGCTGAAGTTAGAAAAGCCAAGCAGACAGCTGGATCTTGGGAGTGTTGGCAGTCTGGGGAGGTTTTGAGTTGAGGAGAGAGAAAACTCAGTCTCCCATTAATTCTAAGAATCCACAAGAGGGGACTCCCATTCTGGCCTGTGCTGTGTCCTCTGGCTTTCATTTTCAGTACGTGCTGAGTCCAGCAAAGCCCCGCCTTGAAATGAGCCGCCGAGATAAAGGACTGAGATTGCTCCAGAGGTGGCCTAACAGAACCAGAAAAGCAAAAGCTCCCTGTTGGCGGTAATGCCTGTTCTACACTTGCACACGACAAAAATCTTTGGAGACTTCTCTTTGGAAAATTCCAGAAGTGGCTGACCGAAAGGCATCCACTCCATCTTTCTGAGGCCAAAGTCAGGGTGTAACGTGCCTTTCAGAGGCCTAGTTTATGAACTTGCCACATGCGGAACGTCTCTCGATGTGGTGGGGAGGAAAGTTATGGCTAAGGGAGGCAGTGCTGTACTGACAAAGCGGTCCCCACACGTTCCAGGATGTTTGTCTGGAGACCATGGTTTGCCTGTAGGGACACACGATGATTTTTGTGGGTATAGGTCCTTATGCCTTCTTGGGTCCCTTTCCCTGTACAGACTATTAAAAGTCACATTTTGCGACTACATTCATATAAAGATAAATATAATCCAGGCTGGATTCATTTTTACGTGTTCGTTATTATTATATTTACATTTTTTCTTCTGATTTTAAAGAAATGAAAAGTAAGACATTTTTGCAGGTCGCTAGAAGTCTGGTGGGCCACAGACACAGTGTCTGCTGTGCCTGATGGAAAGCTGGCTCTGTTTCCTCCCTTCCTGTCAGCCCCATCCATCTGGAAATTTTCACAGATCAGAAAACATGCCCAGAGACAGAAGCCTAATATCCCATTCCTCCCAGCATCATCTAATTGTTTCTGATGAGGGTATTTAAAAAACAAAACAAAACAAAAAAACCAAAACAAAAAAAACCACATTCCATTTCAAACCATGTGTTTTGACTTGGCTTTGGGAAATGAGAACTTCAGCAGCCCAGCCTTAAAAAGAGTGGCACCTATAGATAAGTCCAATTTTGTCAGAAAACCTAATAATCTTCTGATGAGTTTTAGAGAGAAACGTGTGCTTTGTCTGTCCTTATATCTGAAAAGAAGCCTTGCCAGTTTAGGAGATCTGCTCACTAGGAGCACCATAGTGAAAGATAACATTCCCTACAGCAAGGTCTGCAGCAGACGGGGTACAAGGCTCTAGTAGACGGGGGCGGTCGGCCAGATGTTAGGAAGGAGGGGCTGGAGGTCTGGTGAGGACTGAGCTGAGCTGAGAGCTCAAGCCCTCCTGAAGTGACTGCCCAGCTCCAGCTGCTCATCCCCAGGCAGAGTGCAGGCGCATGTGGCCAGATCTTCCTGTGTTTCAGAGAGAGGAGAGGCAAACCAGGCTTGATGTTGAATCTCCAGGTTTAAAATACTGCCCACGGCTCCAGATCTTTTAAAGCAGTCTGCAGGCCAAACAAAACACTTCTGCAGGCCAGATTTGGGCCTCCCGTTTTCAGTCTTTATTCTAAACCGTCTCTCTTTCTGGTCTTGAATTAGCTCTGCTCTCTGAGTGCCAGAAAAATCTTCTTAACTCTTGATTTTCCGTCTCCCAGAAAGGGCCCCTTCACTCTCCAAAGTGACGAGACCCTGGTCTTCAGGTTCTCTGTCTTGTTTCCCATCTAACACACTTGCAAATGCTGCTTAGGTAAGTTTCCACTTTTCTCTAGGCATATACTGTATGTCACAGTAATAAATTACCCGTAACTTACTGTAAATCCCTAAAGCTACATATCAAAAACTCTACGTCATCCCTGAAAATAACGTCGTTAGGACCTCATAAACATACGCTCTGTTTGTTTAAGAACTGCTAGAGCTTTTTAAACATGGTTGCTAAGTCACAAGAGTGTATTTTCCAGGACATAAATGGAAGTGAACACAACCCCCTTAAATTGTCAGATTCTTTATAAGAAAAGAGGCCCAAGTCTGTCTGTTCTGCTGGTGTATTAACTTGACCAAAACCAAGTTGATTATACTGAGCATGTGTGTTGATCATTGTTGGGATCTATCCTCTCACTTGTCTAAATGGACACATTATGGGGCGCCTGAGTGGCTCAGTCGGTTAAGCATCAGACTTCAGCTCAGATCATGATCTCGCGGTCTGTGAGTTCGAGCCCTGCGTCGGGCTCTGGGCTGCTGGCTCAGAGCCTGGAGCCTGCCTTCCAATTCTGTGTCTCCCTCTCTCTCTGCCCCTCCCCCATTCATGCTCTGTCTCTCTCTGTCTCAAAAATAAATAAAACGTTAAAAAAAATGTTTAAAAAAATAAATGGACACATTATATGAAACTTGGTTTATTTTTTTTTTAATATATGAAATTTATTGTCAAATTGGTTTCCATACAACACCCAGTGCTCATCCCAAAAGGTGCCCTCCTCAATACCCATCACCCACCCTCTTCTCCCTCCCACCCCCCATCAACCCTCAGTTTGTTCTCAGTTTTTAAGAGTCTCTTATGCTTTGGCTCTCTCCCACTCTAACCTCTTTTTTTCTTTTTTTTTCCTCCCCCTCCCCCATGGGTTCCTGTTAAGTTTCTCAGGATCCACATAAGAGTGAAAACCTATGGTATCTGTCTTTCTCTGTATGGCTTATTTCACTTAGCATCACACTCTCCAGTTCCATCCACATTGCTACAAAAGGCCATATTTCATTTTTTCTCATTGCCACGTAGTATTCCATTGTGTATATAAGCCACAATTTCTTTATCCGTTCATCAGTTGATGGACATTTAGGCTCTTTCCATCATTTGGCTATTGTTGAGAGTGCTGCTATGAACATTGGGGTACAAGTGCCCCTATGCATCAGTACTCCTATATCCCTTGGATAAATTCCTAGCAGTGCTATTGCTGGGTCATAGGGTAGGTCTATTTTTAATTTTCTGAGGAACCTCCACACTGCTTTCCAGAGCGGCTGCACCAATTTGCATTCCCACCAACAGTGCAAGAGGGTTCCCGTGAAACTTGGTTTAATTTCTAGCATATGTGGGTATAAAAGCATGGGTTAACATAGATAAATCTTGGCTGTATTTTTTATCAACTTTAAAGGTTGCAATTTGCTGAGCATTCAGTTCAACACTTAGTGATGAAATTCTTATGCGATGGCCCCTTTAAAAACAAAATCCGAAGCATCTCTGGACCTTTCTTCCTAGATATGGTCCCAAGTCTCAGCTATATCTTCATCCCCTCATCTTTCACTTTTTACATGGAAACTTGGCAGTTAATGTTAAGGTAGTGCTATGAGGCTGTCCTTGAATATAGAGGGCTCAAATATTTTCAGAGCTATGAAAAAGATGGCCGTTCTATTATGATAACCCTGATTCCAGTAGAGCTGCTTCATCAGTCTGGTTTCCAAATGGAAAATACTCATACCACCTTTCACTTATCATGATACTCTCAGGAAGAAAATGGAGGTAGGACTGTAGGGCCTACCAGTTAGATGTTGGAATCTACTATAAGGCACTTGTCCTTCTTAAAGATATTTGATCCATGTTCCTATTTATGCCCAGGCAGAGAGCCCCCGTCTCTTCCTTTGAGAACTGGTATTTTCACCTTTCTCTCTCCACCTCCCCCTACCTCCCACCTGGAAATGAACCTATGGCCCAGTTTGAGATACAATTGATCTTGATGTCTTAGAGGGAACTGCAGGGACTGTATGTAGAGAAAGATGAAGGACAAGGGTGCCATTGGATGACTCTGCCTGGCATATGCTTTAGCATCAGGAAGAAGGGTGGGGAGTGCATGAAGGATTTTTCCCTCTTCATAATAACTCGAACAGGAATGATAAGACAAGGTCTATAAAGAGCAGCAGTAATAATTGAGATGTGCTCCAGGCAGCCATGCAGTCTGTCAGTGCCTTGGAGCACAATCTGTTATCAAGTACTTAGTGAGGCTGGGGAGTAGACAAGGATGGAGCATTTGGTGGCTGTGTGTCTGTGTGCACTCATATGCATATGTTCAGAGGAAGCATGCATGAGTAAGAGCTGGTACCTAGAGCAAGTAAAATTACGGAAGGCAATGTACATGATTACGATGTGCAGTGGTGGTGGTTCTCCTGTGGGTCAGGCACCCCTTTGGGAATTTGATGAACGCTATGGGAATTTTGCTTGCCAGGGACCCTAAAGTTGGTCCATGTACCCCGAGTTAAGGATTCCTGCTCTGTAGGGTGGGTTCATCTGCCCACACACGGTTGTTTCTTCTGCCATGAAGATCACGTGACAGACAGAGGGCAGTCCTCATACCCAAGGGCTAAGCAGAGATTGACTGACAACCCTCCCCTCCTGGCATATAAAACACATCCAAGGGCAAGTCTCTCTCTAGTGTGTTTTCTCATCTCAAGCAGTCATACATACCCCTTTCCCCCCACTGCATTTTAAATCTTGAAAATGGAGGGGCAGTGCTAACAAAACCAGGGAAAGGAGGCCCCTACCCAGGAAGTACGTAAGGTGAGATAGGTCTACAGGGCAGAACTAAACACTCTTTCTTTTCTGCTTCTCTTATACACTGTCGGTTAGCACCTATATTTAGAGGGAAATCTCCTCCCTGGGTTGCAATCCAGGGATACAAACCATCTCCAGCCAAGAGCATTTCATCTGAGACACAGCTCTGGCGCACCAGAACCTGGGCATCTGTGGGGTGCCCAAACAGACGCAAGCAGCTGCCACTTCTCCAGAAGGCTGAGTCTTTCACCTATGGCTGCAGAGTCTCTGGGGAACCTCTGTGGGCTCATCTGACCAGTTTTCAGACCAGTTTGACAGAAAACTGAAGAGCAGCTTCCCAGAGAAGCCCCATCTCTCCTGAATTCCCTGCTTCCTTCGGATTTCTTCCTGCTTGCACCTGTCTCCAACCCAGCCAACTGAGACAGTTTAATTGGTGCAAGGTGGGGGAAGCAGTCAGGGGTGACTGACGTTCCGGAAGAAGGAGACTCCCCTGAGATGAGTGAGGGGAACCGTGACGGACAGGCCTGGCAGTGCTGTTTAGGGGCAGGAGGTCAGTGACCCTTGCTTGGAAAGAGTGCTGGCTGGCAGAAACGTTTGCCAGCTTCTTCCACCCCGAGTTGCTTGGCCAGTTTTATGCATTCATGTGTGTTGTTGCTGCCTTGTTCATGGAGGGCAAAGAGGTCTCTGGGGGGCTCTGGCCCAGCATGAGAATGGGTAGAAAGGAATGGGCAGCACCACCCAATAGTTGGCAGCAGGGTTTGGACTCAGGCCCTCCTGGGCTTATCCTGCTCTACACTCCGTAGTCCTTGTATTTGGGTGAGCTAGTTAACCTTTCCAGGCTGTAAGGTCTTTTGTGTGGAGTGGGGTGAAAATGGTGACAAGGGACAGCAATAATACCTACCTTGTGGCCGTGTGTACAGGGCATCGGATCATGCCTGTAAAAGCTCTTAGTAAAGTGCCCAGCATGAACGTGGCCCCCCAAATTTATTTTTTTTTTTAATTTTTTTTTAATATATGAAGTTTATTGTCAAATTGGTTTCCATACAATACCCAGTGCTCATCCCAAAAGGTGCCCTCCTCAATACCCATCACCCACCCTCCCCTCCCTCCCACCCCCCATCAACCCTCAGTTTGTTCTCAGTTTTTAAGAGTCTCTTATGCTTTGGCTGTCTTCCACTCAAACCTCTTTTTTTTTTCCTTCCCCTCCCCCATGGGTTTCTGTTAAGTTTCTCAGGATCCACATAAGAGTGAAACCATATGGTATCTGTCTTTCTCTGTATGGCTTATTTCACTTAGCATCACACTCTCCAGTTCCATCCATGTTGCTACAAAGGGCCATATTTCATTCTTTCTCATTGCCACGTAGTACTCCATTGTGTATATAAACCACAATTTCTTTACCCATTCATCAGTTGATGGACATTTAGGCTCTTTCCATAATTTGGCTATTGTTGAAAGTGCTGCTATAAACATTGGGGTACAAGTGCCCCTATGCATCAGCACTCCTGTATCCCTTGGGTAAATTCCTAGCAGTGCTATTGCTGGGTCATAGGGTAGGTCTATTTTTAATTTTTGAGGAACCTCCACACTGTTTTCCAGAGTGGCTGCACCAATTTGCATTCCCGTGGCCCCCCAAATTTAGATATCTCTGTTGTCCTTTTGAAGTTTGTTTTGAATCAGGTCTTTAGAGGGATAACATGTGAACACATTCAAATTAGGAAACAAAACAAGAAGTTGCAAAGCAGGGATGTGGTTAATTATCGAGGTGGTGCGAACTACAACCTTCAACTCATTAATGGTTTGGGAAGGCAATAGAGTGGGTCACAATAAGCACTTTTAAAAGATGAGATTGAACAGCCTTTGGTGAAAATACTGCTCCAGAAGGTCACTGTGATTTGGTGAAAATTTGTCTTGGTTATGTACGTAGAGCTGTGTGTACTATGTAAATGTATGTCTGTACTGGCTTGTGATGTAAAATCTGTATCTTACTATGTATGGGTTTTGTGAAAAAGTAGTCTGAGCAATGCTAGCTCTGAGTCCAGAAGAGAGCATGTTCTCTGAGCTGCAGTAATTTAGGGCACCAGGGAGGTGGGGTCCAGGCATGGGTGGAATTTAGATAGTATGGAAGGAGGGGATAGGGTGAACAGTCCACAAGATCACCCTTACTTCCCACACCAGCCCCAAGCTCAAAGAGCTCCCCAAATTACCCCCAGCTTTGATAATTCACTAGAAGGACAAAACTCATTAAAAGCTGTTAGGTTCAAAGACAGTTTCCTTCAGGGAAAAAATACAGATTAAACTCAGACAAGGAAAGAGGCACAGAGTACCATGAAAGTACCAAACATGGAACTTCCATTGTTCTCTCCCTGGGGAGTCACGGGCAGTGTTACTTTTCCAGCATTCATATCTGACAACACACAAAGAATATTGCCAGTGGGGGAAGCTCACCAAGGTAGATGTTCAGAGTGTTTTGGGGGCTCCAACACACAAACTTGAGTGACTGTCCATATGGCTGACCTCCCAGTCTCCAGCCTTTTTGGAAGCTGCAAATACCACATGACCCCGAGCCCCCACTATACATCACAATGTGAGACTTTCTGGTGTGGTTAGCCACTCCTCTCCATCTTGCCAATCTCGTTGTTACTCTCCGGGCTGACACAAGACACTCCAGCAAAGACTTTTAATTGGGCATGACCCCCCAAAGGCTTAGAGATTGCCTCCCAAAAGCTGAGGGCCAAGGCCAGCCTTCTTTCTGGGCAAGGTTAACATCTTTTTACCAGAGTCAGTGAGGGAACTAGGCTGGCTGGAGGAGGGGTCTCTCCTGGAAAGAACTGGGGGTGGGTCCTTTGATCACATGCATGAATAGCAGGGGAGAGGGAAATGCTAATTCACAAAGTCTAGTGTTTACAGGGTCTGTTAATGTCAGTAAATTACTGTTGAGTACAACAGGATTTATCTATCCCCGTGTACATCTAAGTTGAATAGCTTAACAGGTGAGCCTGCTGTTGTTAAGGTAAAGCTGGGCACAGGGGACAGGAAAGGGGCCGCCTGGATGCATGCTCCCCATGTGAGTGAGTTGCCCTGTGCACAGTGGGCTTTTGGTTCAACCCCATTGCTGCCATTTCTAGGTGACCAGGACTCTTCTTGTGCCCTGTTCCTTTGCAAACCCAATGGATGGGCCTCCAGGTGCCCTCGACAGCTTTGGTAAGGAGAACATCTGCCCCCTGCTCCAGTGTAACTTCCCCACGGTAAGGCTTGATGAGGTCAAAACCAGAAAATGCCGAGGCCTCAAGCTGGGGATAAAATGCAGATCCAGCATGCCATCAGGCCATGCTGCCCCCTTGCCACCTGACAAATGAAACCATGTCCAGCCAGGGACAGTTTGTAATTGTGCAATCAAATTAACTTGGATTTCAGTTTAATGAAGTGCTTAATGTCCTGAATGAGGCCGAATCCTAATATTTAGAGAAGCAAGCTAGACCCTAGGAAAGGAAAGGAAAGAACAGACTTTGGTGGATAGCTGCTAGTATTAATTGTACTTGCAAAGTTATCCTTTTCAGAAATTCATCCTTTTATGTGAGGCAATCTGTTAGCACCCAGTTCTGCTATAGTTTTGCTAAGGGGTTTTCCTGCTATGGCTTATAAACAGGACAGTGGAAAGAACGCTTTACTGGAAATCTCTGCTGAACTCTATGTCCCAGGGCATATTTCTTCACAGGATCTCAGCTTTCTCAATTTAACAATAAGAAAAATCTTTCTCTTTTTTCTCTGAAATTCCGCCCCCTCCCCCGCCTCTTTTTTTTTTTTCCTAAAATTGTTTTGTTGCAGTTAAAAACTGAGGCAGGTAGACCTGGTTATAAGTGCCGATGCTGTCGCTTACTAGCTGTGTGCCCTTGGCAAGAAATTACCCTCTCTGAGACTTAATATCCACAACTGTAAATATGGATCATAATGATTTCTGCTCCTTGGTACTGAGAACCGTAAATGAATACTCCACATAACCGTAAATGAATACTTCACATACTCCACATAAAGTATAGGGCATAGACTGTATTGCCATTTATTAAATCTGATGGTATGAATATGAAATTATTTTTGGTGTGAATTGTACATCACTAACTTGGTACCAGTAGTTTTCATTTTTATTAAGCTGATGGTTTAGCTCCTGTTTAGAAAAATGACTGATGATTTAGTAATTAGCTTAATAAATATTTATTGAATGGCAGTTATGTGCCAGGCACTATTTTTAAGCACCAGGCACTTACCAATTGTAGTGTCAGAGGAAGACTGATAATAAACACATCAACAAATGAATAAATAAGATAATTTCAGTTGATGATCAGTGCTGGGAAGAAAATAAAACTGGTAATGGGAAAAGCAGAGTTTCTTAACATTTTTGTGCTGAGGACTTCTTTGGCAGTCTAGTAGAGACTATTACTCCCTTTTGAGAATATTTATAAATGCATAATGTAAAAACACTGGATTATAAGAAAACCAGTTATATTGAGATATAGTTATCAGAATACAAAAAAACAAATTCATGACAATGCATGCTTCTTTATTCATACGTTATTATCAAGATCAAGTGCAACAATTCTAATACACGCTTTAATTTTAAAGTAGGATTAAAGTAAATGATATCTTGAGGTATTTGTGTCAATTATAATCTTATATATAAATATCTGATACTTTTATTGCTGATAGAGTCAGAAGGTTCATTAATTCTATCATAGCTTGTTGCCCACATTTATAATTAAAGAACATGCTGTATTGGAGTTAGAGGCTGATAAAAGTAAAGATGTAATTTTTCTCATCTAAGGTCATGGAATCCCTGAATATTGTCCCTGAATCTGTGCCACCAAGTAAAAACCCTTGGAATAGAGAGTGACTTGTGCTGGGGGTTGAGCTGTTTTACTGAGGGATGAATAATGTGATTTCTACTTTAAAAAATCCATTGTGGACATAACAGATTAGTGGAGTAGAATTGGGAGTCCAGGTATAAACCCATATGTCTGTGGTTGACTGGTTTTTGATAAGGGTGCTAGGATCATTCAATGGGGAAAGAATAACATTTTCAAAAGATGGTGCTGGGAAAACTGGACGAGTCACATGCAAAATAATGAAGTTGGACCCCTACCTCACACTATATGCAAAATTGACTCAAAATAGATCATAGACTTAAATGTAAGAGCCGAATCTATTAAACTTTTAGGAGAAAACATAGGAATAAACTTTTTTGACATTGGATTTGGCAGTTAATTCTTGGATATGATGCCAAAGCATAAGCAACAAAAGAAACAATACATAAATTAGACCTCATCAAAATTGAAAATTTTTGTGTTTCAAAGGACACCACCAAGAAGTGAAAAGAGTCTACACAATGGGAGAAAATATTTGCATATCATATATCTGATAATAGACTTGTATCTGGAATATATAAAGAACTCTGAGTACTCAGTGATAAAAAAGAACAACTCAATTAAAAATGAGCAAAGGATGGATATTCATCAACACATTCGTCATAAGGGAAGTACAAATTAAGACCACAATGAAATACCACTTCACACTCATTACTATGGTTACACTAAAAGACACTTCATAACAAGTGTCAGCAAGAATGGAAATATCAACAGATTGAAACCCTGTACATTACTGATGGGAATGTAGAATGGTGCAGCAGCCTTGGAAGGCAGTCTGGCAATTCCTCAAAAAGTTAATCATGGAGTTACCATAAGACACAACTATTCCACTTCTAGGAATATAACCAAGAGTAATGAAAGCTTATACCCATATGTTCTTAGCATCATTATTCATAACACCAAAAAATGGCAACAACCTAAATGCCTATCAATGGACTGTTGGATCAAGAAAATGTGGTATATCCACTGAGGGAATATTATTTGGCCTTAAAAAGGAACAAAGTACTGATATATGTCACAACATGGATGAATCATGAAAAAGTTATGCTAAGTGAAAGAAGCCAGTCACAAAAGATTACATATTATATGGCTCCATTTATACGAAATATATAGAATAGGCAATACGGAAAGACAGAATAGATGAGTGGTTGCCTAGGGCTTGTCAGAGAGAGAAGATTGAGGAAGATAGCTAAAAGGTACAGGGTTTCTTTCTAAGGTAATCAAAATATTCTAAAATTTACTGTGGTGATGGTTGTGCAACTTTGTGAACGTACTAAATACCAAATGAATCATATATTTTAAGGGGGTGAATTATAGGATATATGAATCATAACTCAATGAAGCTGTTACCAGAAAGTCACTCTGATGTGATGTGAAGAAGAGAGTGTGGGCTGCAAGATTAAAGGAAGGAAACACTTGGGAGGCTGTGTCATTAGTCCAGTTGAGAGAATGATGCCTTGGGCTGGGATGGAGGCAGTGGAGGGGGCGAACACACACTGGAGGTACCGTAGACAGACCATGCTGTTTAGTTGAAAATAGAGAAAAATGAAGAGTGACTTCTGGGTTGTTGACCTTAATAACTGGTATTTTCTTCCTAGAAGACTTGAGTTTTAGTTACAATCTACAGAAATGTTGAGAGGATTTTTGATAGACCTAAACACGACACAATCTTTGGAGAGTTGGATCTCAACATGTCATGATTATCAATTTCATTGGAGCTTTTAACAGAGAAAAATGATCATTATACACGTGTATATGTGCACACACTCACCACATTTTCACGCACACTTTCATGCATGCAAAGAAAGAGCATAAAAGCCACATGCTTTGGAAAGCCAAGCCAAGGGAGAAAGAATGAATCCCCAGCCTCATGACTTCTCATGCCAATGCTGAATTTGTTCTGTAGAAAGAGAGATCTGTGATCAGAGCAAGTAGGAAAGAATCTATTCAAGAATTTATGTTTCTTAAACATGTCCATCAAGCATAATTTTCTCCTAGTCACATGTACAAATAGTAAGGGAGAGGAAAATGTCACTTCAGGGCCTTGAGTATTACAGGATTTTGATACTGTTAGCAAAATAATGGATAAAATAACTGATTGCTTCAGTCACCAGGTCCCAACTGAAGCCCAGGCAAAGTAAATTGTCAGTCCGGGTGTGTTAAAATCCTTGTTACTTAAGGCCTTTCTCTGGAGACAGTGTGGCTTCAGTAATGAATGAGCTCTGGAAATTAAAGAAATAATCAGATTGTTAATTGAGGTTATTTGCTTCACCCCAAGCAGAAGCAAATGGAACAGACTCCTGAACGTGTTGTGGGGAGTCAAGGATTTTCCATGATGCTGAGTTCTTTATGGCTCATGTTCACATGAAACAGAAGGCATTTTCCCTAGGGTGGGGGTAGAGGAAGACTTCCCAGGAACCTTAGCCTTGAGCCAGAGAGGCAGGAGTTGATATACACTCAGTTATGCTTAAGGAAGATCTGTTTCCCTCCATATTTTTTCCTCTTCCTCCAGTGCCCCTTGGGAGCCCGGACGTCCAACTCCATGAAATTAATTGACAGAGGGCTCATTTCTAATCTTGACTGCGCCGAAAGAACTTGACTTTTTGATGTGTAACTCTAGGCTAGATGGACTCACGGGCTTAGTGTTCTCATCTATAGAGGATAGAGTTGAATAGAGAACTTGTAAAATCATTTTCTATACTTTACACCCTTGGTTGTTTTTTCAACTTGGGGTAAAATTCACATAGCACAGGATTAACCATAAGCCATATTAAAGCGTACAATTCAATGGCATTTAATATATTCATCGTGTTAGGCAACAATTACCTCTTTCCAGTTCCAAGACACTTTTATGACCCCTAAAAGAAACCTCATACCCACAAGCAGTCACTTCCCTGCCCCTGGCAACCAACAGTCTGCTCTCTGTCTCTAAAGATTTGCCTTTTGTGGATGTTTCATATAAATGGAATCATATACCTGTGTCTGGCTTCTTTCACAGGGCATTCTGTTTTCAAGGTTCATCCCTGTTGGAGCATGTATCATTACTTCATTCCTTTTTATCACTGAATAATATGCCATCATATGGATTTGTCACATTTTGCTTATCCATCCGTCAGTTGATACGCATTTGGGTTGTTTCTACTTTTTGGCTATTTTTAATAATGCTGCTGTGAACATTTCTGCACAAGAATTTGTTTGAATCCTGCTTTCAGTTCTTTTATACCTAGGAGTAGAATTGCTGGGTCATCTTATTATTCTGTTTAACTTTTTGAGGAATCACCAAATTGTTTCCCGTGGACTTCGGACTCAGAGTTGGGATTCAAATCTAGGTCTGCATCTTTCTAGGAACGTAACCTGTTATAATATGTGTGAACCTTTCATCTGTACAATAGCCATGATACCACCTACCTTAACACTGGGGTGAAGGGATGAGCAACTTCCCAGTACATGCCTGGCAGGTACTAGGCTGAAAATTGTGTTGTTCTTCCTTCTCAATGGTGTAGACAAGCAGAGTGAAAGAGCTGGATTTTAAACAACCTGCTTTGAAATTCTTATTGTTTTATTTTTGCTATTGGACCTTATCATAGAGTGTTTTCTTTGCAGTGGACTTCCTGCCAAAGTACACTTGATTAAATTATTATTTTGTTTTATACATGAAGTATTTATTAAATTTATCAATTTATTTTACACATAAAATATTTGTATTATTTATAAATTTATTTTCTACGTGTATGCCAGTTGATGGGGGCACGGGAAATGCCAAATCCGGAAGAAAAACTGGGCTAACTCTTGATCTTGAGATTTCGCAGGTGGATGATGCATTGTGTCCATGTTTGAGGATGGACTTGGTTATTGGAGTGGTTATTGATCTCTGTGTTCCTTCCATAACATGGCCTTCTTATCATTTTTAAAAAATGAGCATCTATTGGCCACAAATTGCTTCATTAACTTTGGAGGAGACAACAGCTCTTTATATTACTTATGATGTAATATGATCCCTACATTCAAAGCTCAACCACATCTCCCGAATAACACCCACTGGTAAGTCACAGTGGTGCAGTTTTCATGATGAGTTGTTTCTTTCTTGGTCTCAAGCACTGTAGGTCCTCAGACAGTGAACACTGAGGACCACTCCTCCCTTGGGGTTTGGCCCCAATGATAGTGAGGGTTTGGGGCTGGTCCCATGGGAAGTGACTCATGAGGGGTCACTGTGTGACTACAGGTGGTCTGAGTTGGAATTTCTGCTCGCTAGACGTGGTTAAATAATGGTTGAGAATGAGAAAAACCGTGAGAGAATGGTAGACCAAGGAGATGCATAGGCTGGCTAATAATTTTGCATCCCTTCAAATTGGTTTTCTTTACATATTTATTAACTATTTAGTGGAGAGACTGAGCCTTGTGTGAGCAAAGAGAAAGAGGAGGAGGAAGAAAATGATGATAGAAGTGTGTCAGAGGCCCTGGCTAGCTGCCTTGGCAATTCAGAGAGCCTCTGGTCTTCAAATTTGCCCTTATAGAGTCTTACCTCCTCACAAGTGGCTTTTCCAAATATTCACTTCCTGATCATGTGTGATAATGATTCTCCATGAAAATCCCATTTTTCCAAATCTTGTTACTTTTCCAGTGATCTCTTGAGTACCTTATAGATGGACACCCAGGAAATTGCCCAGCTGGGTCATTCCCTCATTCACCTGTGGCTGAGAGTTTAACAAACAATTTGAATTAAATACTCACTCTGTGACAGGCATTGTGCTGAGCCCCTTGTAAGTATTACCTCATTTGTTCCTCGCAACGGTTCATAAGGTATGCACCTGTCCCATCCTCATGAAACAGGCAAGGAAACCAACACACTGGGTGGTGATAGTGGCTTACATAAGGTGACAGCTAGGAGGTGGCAGAGGAGGATTTGAGCCCATACCTTTAACTTTAACCCCTACATTTTTCTTGGGCAAAATCGCCTATTATTTCTTCTAAAGTCAGACCCCCTGATAATGACAGTGAAATGAAAGCCGTGTGGGGATCATTTGATACTAAAATATCACATGTACCAATGCTTGTGAATTACTTAAGAATCAAAATTGTTATAAGCATGATGTATAAGGATCTGCAATGTGAATCTTTCTGAGAACTGGAAGGAGCTGCCCATCTAGGAAGGTGGTTCTGTATAGCGTTTATGCCGTAACTTGCATTTGGCAGTAACTTCCAAGACACTGACGGGCCAGAGCTTTAGAATGATGGAACTTTGGAGTTCACAGGCATTTTCTGGGGCCTGGTGAACCTCAGAACCAGAACCTGCGTTTAGTCAGACACTCAGTAAGGAAAGTGATTGATCACTTTTCCTATCTGTAACTAATTGCAAAAAAATGCCCAGAACTTAACAGGGAAATTTTTCCGTCTTCTGCTTTTCTCCGTGGACCTCAAATTGCTTGATATTCTGGCTGTTTCCAGGGTATTGACGTCAGTGGAAACGGCATGCACAGAATAATTATCTAACATGCCATAAACTCCATGCTATGGTCTGGCAAAGGAAACACTGCTCCAGGCAAAGGGGAACTTGGATTGTATAAAATAGCAGTAAGTCTTTCCTCCATTACTCCTGAGAAAGGAGAATTCTGGCTTCTAGGATGAACTGAAAAATACAAAAAGAACATATTTTGTAATGGGGGAGGTGCACCTCTCTCTTAGAGTACCGAGGTTATTTTTTCTGGACGTTGGCTGTTAGTAAAATGGAGACCATAAAAAATCTCCAGCGACACACCCTGGAGTGTGTGTGGTGGTCCTGATGGCTCCTCCTTTTACCTGAAGCCCCTGCTTGCAGGGTGAACAGGTTTCCTTAGAGCTGATGTGATTTATTCCTCTTCTCTCCTCAAAGCATCCAGTCCTGGGCTGGGCGAGGGAAAGATAAATGAGTCCCAGTGGCCGTGTTGTAGATTACTTAGTGCCAGTTGTCAGTTCTTTTTTCCCTGGGAAGGGTTTGAAATGAGATTGTTTTCGACAGACTGTCCATGATAAATGATTTTCCGAGTAAGAAATTGCTTTCAGTGCTGAACCTCACCAAATCACACTGACAAATGTTTATGGTGGCAGGGGGCCTTCTCCTTGCCACTTCATGCTCAGGGAGGGGTTGGGGGGGGTATGGGAGGCTGAGATGGGTCAGACCGGGTGTCTCCTGGATGCAGACAAAGAGGGGTGGGGGGGGGTCTCTGTTTCTGGGCTCTGCATTTGTTCAACTCCTTTCAGCCATTGCTGAAAGTCCAGAATATTCCAGATCTGAGGGAGGAAGTAGGTAGGGGAAAGGGCTGTGTACATCTGTTAAGTTCTGGATTACTGTGTTGTTTCCATGTGTAACTGTTAGGGTGAGGCGACTGATGCCAGTTATAAATAGAGCAGTGATATGTACACACAGCAGGGGCAGAAACCCTTCAGGCCATGTTCCCAAACTCTTACTGGTTCATGACCCCCTCTGAAAAAATCATAAAAATAGCATTCCCTCTTTCAATATTATTTGGCATTTCAAAAGAGATTAAATACCATGTCTGAAGGGGCGCCTGGGTGGCGCAGTCGGTTAAACGTCCGACTTCAGCCAGGTCATGATCTCGCGGTCCGTGAGTTCAAGCCCCGCGTCAGGCTCTGGGCTGATGGCTCAGAGCCTGGAGCCTGTTTCCGATTCTGTGTCTCCCTCTCTCTCTGCCCCTCCCCCGTTCATGCTCTGTCTCTCTCTGTCCCCAAAATAAATAAACGTTGAAAAAAAAAATTAAAAAATAAATATAAAAAATAAATAAATAAATAAATAAATAAATAAATAAATAAATAAATACCATGTCTGAAGTCACAAAGGACTGTTAGAACACACCTTTTCCAGCTGTACAGGGCCCCCTTCCTCCTCTAGATTCCAGGAGAGCGGGGGCTTCCTGCCTGGCAGACATATAGGGCTTGGTGATGGAGGCCTCCAGGGCATCGGCAAGAAGATACTTCTTGAGCCGGAATCTGGAGGCTGGGCCTGCGTCACAGGATTGTTTAGTCAGAGCCCAGGTAAGGTAACGGGCCTGCAAGAGGGGCCCACAGTGCTGTCTGAGCTGCAGATGGGACCTCAGCAGTCCCAGTTTCAAAGGCCATTGTTACTCTCATGCATTTGGGCATGTGGCCACCACAGCTCCTTGGCTGCCTGCCAGGTCCCAGCCCCTGCCTCCTCTCAGGGTCACAGGAGGAAAGCCACAAATGCCTCTTCAGTGATAGTTACCCAGGGGCCAACAGCCCAGGCCAGCTCTGTGGGTTGCCTGTGAGCAGCCGCAGGAGTGTCACAGACTTCCTGCCACGTGGATTCAGAGAGAGGCAGGGCATGACACCGCACGCCCAGGGCCTGTGATGGGGAGAAACTGGCCCTTACGTTGGTGACAGGAGCACTGGCCAACCCTGGACAATTACTGGGGACACCAGTTGGCTTCTGCTATGACTTCAGAAGCAGGGTCTGTTGAGAGCTTGCTGGTTTTCCTAGTCATGGTGGAGTCTCCTGGGACAGGTGGAGATAGATGGGTCATGCTCTCCCTCCCCACCTTGTTCTTCCTGAAATAATGACCCAACCTTTCTAACAGTTTCAGCCTGTTTAGGCACACCATTGAATGGACTGAGGCCTGAGAGCAGACACACGTGCCCACGAACACCCCGTTGGCCAACGTTAAGGCCTGTCTGTTTTGCTGCCACATTCATCCCCTCCGTCTGTCTTCACCTCGCTCAGATCCTGTCTGGTGTACCCCATGACATCCTCCCTTCACTCAGGATACTGCAGAGAAGGACTCAGTAGGGCAACCGCGGTCTCATAAAACTGAGTGTCCGTGGTCCAGCACAGCCTACTGGATTGACATCATTTATTCATCCATCAAGCATTTAGTGAACCTGTGTACCGTGCTTTGTGCTGGGTATTGGGGGCCGCAGATGGAAACAGGAAAAGCTTTCTGCCCTCAGGAGCTCACAGTCTCATGTGAAATCTGACAAATAGTAGTGGTGGTAACAATAGCAGCTTACTATGTTCTAGTATGTTCTAGTCCACGTTCTAAGCTTTTTCTTCTTTCTAACTCGTCTGAGCCTTACTACTATCATCATCCTCATTTCATAGATGAGACAACAGACCTTCACACAAGCAAGGGAGCTCCCCCAGAGTCACGTAGGTAATGATCTGAATCCCTGGAGCTAGAGCTCTAGATAGATGCTCTAAATTAATGCTACAGTGAGGTGAGTCTAGGGCAGTGTGGATGTGAGGGAAGGGAGTGGTCAGCACTTCAGTGGGCTAAGGGAAAGCCTCTCTAGGCAGCTGATGCTTGAGCTGGGTCCTGACTCTTCTCAAGGCATCCTGGTCTTCGGCATTGGTGAGAGTAGCCATGCTTTCCTGATCTCTGGACTCAGTCTCCAGGTGTTAGGACTATCCTACAACCCTTTCTTGTAGTGTGAGGACCTTTGCAAAGGAGGCAAGCTCACCAGTGCTCTTCATTTGGATCCAGGGACTTGGGAGCTATATGCAAAAGGGCGAAGGTATGTACATAGATCGATGGGCTCAGCTCCATCTTCAGATGGAGCTTCAGCTTTCAAAGTTACAGTCATGTGGGATAGAAAGCCTATTGGGAACTGTGCAGAAGGAATGTGGTTCCTCTCCCAATTTGGGTCTATGAGCCATGGGCCCAGGCCATGCCTTGTTGGTTAGAGCAGAAATTAGAATAATTAACTGTCTATTTTGGGAGCAGACACATCTAAGGCTAATTAGATCAGCCAAACTCCAGGTGCATCTGGGTCCATGGAACTGTAACATCCCAGATATTCAGCAAATTTGGCAAAAGGAAAGAGATAGAGGCAGGGATTAAGATCAATGGACTCATGGAAAACACCCCTTCTTTGTGCCCTGACTTCAGCAGCAAGCCAATAGCAGCACCATGGCAGGGAAATTCCCAGCCCTTCTGTAGCCATCAAATTCATGCTGAGAGAGGCACAGTCGGCTTGCTCAAGGACTGCTCTGTTCTGGAACTTCTCTGATGTCAGGCAATATTCCAAGTAGTGGAGACTCCCACACACTTCCTTACTGCCCCAGATCTCTGGTTCATTGGGCTCTTTGGTTCTGCAAGTGAGCCAGCATGAATGCAGCTTTTCACCTCCCTCTACATATCACTCACGACCTCTGCTAGGTGATCATGTTTGTGGCCTGAGCTCACCCTCCTTGAATCTGTGGTATCTGAAACTGTGTTGTCCAGAGAAGCTATCCTTGGTTAGGGGACTGGAAAGAGAAGAAGACATGACAACTAGTCAGAACAAGGAGAAAGGGCAGAACACCCACATTTGAGAAAATGGACTTGTAGCCTAGTGATCTTCATTAGCCCTGACAGTGGCTCTTGAAACCATCAGCCCAACCTTCTTCCCTTCCCTTTCCTGCCACCATGTCTGCAAGTCCAATCAAGAAGGTATCCCAACAAAGCCTCCACTGTTATGAGGTTCTCCTTTTTGGTTCATCCTAGGCATGTTCTAATTTTTTTGCACTTTCTTTTAAATTTGCTTTGGGTACAAATAGCTTCTTTAACTGGGGAGTGAGGCTGATAGTAAGAATTGTAAGGATGACAGTACAGATGGGCAAAGATCACCTAGAAGGCCAAGATGAGCAAGTGGCTGGGTCAATGTCATCTGAAAAACCAACACATTCTGTGTTACAACATAGTCTGATGAGAAAAACTATGATCGCTCTAAATGGCCTCCAAATTATAGTTCTTTAAAGCTGAAGAGAAATGGCATAATTATTTAAGTGCAGTTCAGTCCTGCAGTAGGATACCACACAGTCCAATTCATAATGTAAAATCAGTTATCTAGAGAATGGCTATCAGCTCCAATCCCTGACCTAGTCTCAGCTAATTAGGCTAAAGTTCTTTTTTTTTTTTTTTTTTTTTTTTACTGGGGGTTGGGGCAGCTTTGC